>NC_034613.1:129648295-129656197 GCF_900095145.1 Mus pahari | reverse complement strand
TTATAAATAAGGCTGCTATGAACATAGTGGAGCATGTGTCCTTATTACCAATTGGAACATCTTCTGGGTATATGCCCAGGAGAGGTATTGCTGGATCTTCCGATAGTAGTATGTCCAATTTTCTGAGGAACCGCCAGACTGATTTCCAAAGTGGTTGTAGAAGCTTGCCATCCCACCAGCAATGGAGGAGTGTAAAGGACCCACTTTCAAGTACTGTAGTTATATTAAGTTTAAACCTGAATTAAATTTCCATCTTCTTACCTGGGTTTGGTGGTGCATTCCTTTAATCTCAGTATTCAGGAGGCAGAAGCGTGCAGACCTCTGAACTCAAGGCCAGTTTGGTTGGCAGAATGAGTTCCAGGACAGCCAGGGCTACACAGAGAAACCCCATCTTAAAAAAATCAATCAAATCAAATTAGGAAAAAAACCCTCATCTTACTTTATACTTACTTTATAACAGTTTTAATCTCACCATGAGTTTTGGTGGTGATATCTAAACCATATCAGATAATTTTTGTTTGTTTGTTTGTTTTAGAATTTATCTTCTATGATAGTGGCAGCAGCTATAGCTCAGTTTATAGATTTTTTTTCCTAGCTTGTATGAAGCTGTGAGTTGGATCCCAGCACAGGAACTAGAGTCAGGATCAGAAGTTTATTGGCAACACAGTGGTGACACAGAACATGTGGGAGTAGCCAAACAAGTGTCTGGTTTGATCTAAGTCCCACTCCATGAGATGGAACCCACATCTGACGCCCCCCCCCACACACTCATGCACAAACATATAAATATAACCTGCTAAACCTGTTTTTGTTGTTTGTATATATTGGTTTCAGGGCTGACCACTTCACATTAGATAACCAATTAGGGGGTTCATCCCTAGGAGAGTTTAATCCTCCCTCTTCCAGCAGTCATTAGTTTTCTATAGTTCTTTGTCTGGGGGGGGGGAGACACCTGTCCCTGTAAAATTTCCCCTCTTAGTTTTTTACATGTCTATTGATTGATATTGCTATTGTTCCAAACTTGTTTATCCAGCCATTTCTTTTTTGTTTTGTTTTGTTCAAAACAAAGCCTCTCTATGTAGCCCTGTTTGTCCTGGAATTCACTAGGTAGTCCATGCTGGCCTTGAACTCAAAGAGATGCACTAGTGCAGCTATTTTTAGGAAAGACTGCTTCACAGCTGTCTTCCTGTTATTCTATCGCTTACAATACTTCTGCCCCCTCAATTTCCACTGAGCTATAGATGCAGGAGCTATGATGTAGAAATATTTATTGGGGATGGGCTCCCAATGATCTTTTGATCTATATATTAAGTCCGCTGTAAATATTAAATAGTAGGATTCCTCCAGGATTTGTCATTGTTTTTCCTTGTCTCTCTTCCTTCTGTATTGAAATCCCCCCCCCAAGCTGGAACCCTCTCCCCATTTTTCTTTTTCTTTTTTCTTTTTTTTTTTCTTTTTTTTTGGTTTTTCGAGACAGGGTTTCTCTGTGTAGCCCTGGCTGTCCTGGAACTCACTCTGTAGACCAGACTGGCCTCGAATTCAGAAATCCACCTGCCTCTGCCTCCCGAGTGCTGGGATTAAAGGCGTGCACCACCACCCCCGGCTCTCCCCATTTTTCAATTTCATACTTCATATCACCTGTATTTCCTTTTGAAACTTCCTGCTTCAACCCCTACCTATTGCTCCTTTATGCTTTCCTCTTTTATGTGGTTATTCATGTTGTATACTCCCATCTAAAGATTTGTATCTTAGATTTCTAAGACAGATGACAGAGAACACGTGGCATTTGCTTTTATGGAACCAGGTTACCTTAGTCATTATATTTCCTATGTCCATCTATTTATATGTAAATTTCATGATTGTCCATTTGTCAGATGAAGACATTTAAGTTGTTTCCATCTTCTGGCTATTATTACTAGATGACCATGACTGAATAAGTAATTGTGTAGGAGGACAGTGAATCATTTGGATGTATGCCAATGAGTGACATATCTAGGTCACATTGTAAACCTACTTTTAGCTTTTTGAGACTTCCCCACACTGATTTCCAGTATTATGTTATATTTGGCACTAAAATTGTACATGTATTGCTATAGCTGGCCTCTGGGGTAATGATTAAGGATACTTCATTCTTAATACTGTTTGTGTCTCCCCTCTTGGAAGCAGGCACCTTTTCCAACTGATTTGATTTGTTTTTTTTTTTGTTGTTGTTGTTTTGTTTTGTTTTTAAAAGATTTATTTATTTATTTATTATATGTAAGTACACTGTAGCTGTCTTCAGACGCTCCAGAAGAGGGCATCAGATCTTGTTACGGATGGTTATGAGCCACCATGTGGTTGCTGGGATTTGAACTCTGGACCTTCGGAAGAGCAGTCGGGTGCTCTTACCCACTGAGCCATCTCACCAGCCCCGATTTGTTTTTTAATTCACTGTCCAACGATTTCGTTGAGAATTTTGCATGTATCGTCATCAAGGAGATTTGTCCATATGCGTACGTATATGTGAGATTTAATAGAATGGCTTACAGGATGTGGTCTAGCTTGACCAACAATGCCTTTTTCCCAGAGGAAAGGTTAAGTGTTCACCAGTTCTTTAAGTTCATAAGGCTAGATGTCTTCCCAGCCCCAATTTGATACTGGAGTGGTGGTGAATTCCCAGAGAGCTGAGCTATTTGTCTTTAGCCTAAGTTGGAATTTTGAAGTAGATTTAAATGCTTGAGAAGGAATGCCTCAGCAACAAGACAGTTGGACTTGCCACCAAGACTGAAGGCAAGCAGGCAAAAAAGCAAAATCTTCCCTCTTTCATAAAAGGGCAACTTCCATGTTCTTTTATGTGGGCTTCCACCAGAAGGTGGGGCCCAGATTTTGGGTAGATCTTCCAACTGCATATGATCCAATCAAGAAATTATCTCACAAGCATGCCCACACAGGCATGCCCAGCTGCTTGGGTTTTATTTGATTCCAGTTGTTCATAAAATTGACAACAAATGTTGGTCATCATAAGTCAACCCATTGTCAACTTGACATACAATCACATCTTATGTCATACTTATTTCCAAATAAAAACAATAACCAGGTCATAATTCTGCTATGATATAACTATCACACATACTACTATAAATTACATATTTTAGATGGTGGCAATATCCCTTGAGTAATGCTTAGTCTTTTAGCATCTCATAACTTAATATGATAACTACTGATTTTACCTCAAATAAATTATTATAGTGTCATAAAGAAATAGAGGAAAGAAAACACAAATATCTAGTTACTATATGTACAAACAATGTAATTTTTGCAACTTGTTATGTGGCCTTAGCTGGTATTTATAACTAACTACCTTCCTCTATTACCCATTCGATATTTTCTCCATCCTTAGCAAGTCTAGGCTCTTTTTCTTTAGGAGTGCCCATACCTTTCATTCCTGAAGAGTCTGTGCCCTTTGTCATCCTGCCTTAATTAGCACGTTTAATCACAGGACATAGTAGCACCAGGAGATATTCTAAACGATCTCCTGAACTCCAGACATAAATCGTCTTTTTTTTTTTTTTTTTTGCTTCCATTGTTAGAAGCATTCCAATTTCCCCATGGTAATCTGGGGCTCACTGTCCCCCTCCTGGTTACCCCCGCCCACAATCCTTCCCCCACACCCTCTTCCCTTCTCCTAGGAGCCCTGGGTATCCCTCCAACCTGGCACATCAAGTCTCTGCATGGCTAGGGATATCCTCTCTCATTGAGGCCAGACAAGGCAGCCCAGCTAAAAGTACATACCCCACAGACAGGCGACAGCTTTTGGGATAGCCCCCGCTCCAGTTGTCCAGGACCCATATGAAGACCAAGCTGTACATCTGCTACATATGTGCAGGGAGGCCTAGTTCTAGCCCATGTATGTTCTTTGGTTGGTGGTTCCGTCTCTGAGAGCTCTAAGGGTCCAGGTTAGTTGACTCTGTTGGTCTTCCTGTGGAGTTCCTATCCCCTTAGGGGCCCTGCAATCCTTCCTCCTATTCTTCCTTAAAGAGTCCCCAAGCTCCATCCACTGTTTGTCTGTGGGCATCTGCATCTGAGTCACCTGCTGTATGGAGCCTATCAGAGGACAGCCATGCTAGATTCCTGTCTGCAAACATAACAGTATTATTAATAGTGTCAGGGATTGGTGCTTGCCCATGGGACGGGTCTCAAGTTGGGTCGGTTATTGGTTGGCCATTCCCTCAGTCTCTGCTCCATCTCCCATGCCTGCATTTCTTGTAGTCAGGATAAATTTTGGGTTGAAAGTTGTGTGAGTGGGTTGGTGTCCCTACCGCTCCACTGGGGTTCCAGCCTGGCTATAGGAGGTGGCGTCTTCAGGTTCCATATCCCCAATGCTGTGAGTCACAGCTAAGGTCACCCCCATTGATTCTTGGATGCCTCCCTTATCCCAGGTCTCTGTCTCTTTCTGGAGATGCTCCCTACCCACCTCCCTGTCAGTTTCAGATTTCCATTCATTTTCATGCTCATCTCTCCTGTACCTCTCCACACTTGATCCTGAACTGCCCCACACCAATTCTCCTTCATATTCCTTCTCCATTCCTCCATTTGCCTCTTTTTTTTATTTTTCCAAGACAAGGTTTCTCTGTATAGCCCTGGCTGTCCTGGAACTCACTCTGTAGACCAGGTTGGCCTCAAACTCAGAAATCTGCCTGTCTCTGCCTCCATTTGCCTCTTATGACTATTTTATTCCCCCTTCTAAATGAGATTCAAGTATCCTTGCTTGGGCCTTCCTTCTTATTTGACTTCTTTGGGTCAGTGGAGTGTAGCATAGCTAATATACACTTAGTACATACCATAAACATCCTTTTTGGACTGGGGTATCTCACTCAGGATGATATTCTGAACTACCACCCATTTGCCTGCAAAATTCATGATGTCTCTGTTTTTTGTTTTTTGTTTTTGTTTGTTTGTTTTTTTTTCAAGACAGGGTTTCTCTGTACAGCCATGGCTGTCCTGGAGCTCACTCTGTAGACCAGGCTGGCCTCAAACTCAGAAATCTGCCTGCCTCTGCCTCCCAAGTGCTGCCACCACACCTGGTGATGTCTTTGTTTTTAATAGCTGAATAGTATTCCATTGTGTAGATGTACCACATATTTATCCATTCTTCAGTTGAGGGGACCACTTCCATTTGATAATGGATTACTGCTGTATGGTTTGATGAATCAAGAAATACCCAGCTCATGATGGACAGCTCAGGTCACATAGTAACTTGGTGACTCATTGTCAAATTTTCAGTTTCCCCTAAGGCCCAATAGTAGGTCAAGAGCTATCTCTCAAAGAGAAGACAGTTGTCTGCAGATGCATTGCTCCAAAATCCCAAAGGTCTCTGTGATTCACCTATAGTGGCTTGTCAAAGGTTCCAAAGAGTGTCTTTCTTTGCCATTGACACCTCAAGTATCATTGGATTTGTTGGATCATATGATTCAACTGATAGAACAGCTTTCACAACCACCTGGGCCTGTTGAAGAGCCTTTTTCATGCCAGGCCCCACACAGAGCCAGCAACTTTATGAGTCATTTGGTATATGGGCCAGAGTAGCACACCCAAGTGAGGAATGTGCCACCTCCAGAATCTAAATGGGCCCAATAAGCATTGTACTACTTTCTTGGTAGTGGGAGGGGCCAGGTGCAATAATTTATCCTTTACTTTAGAAGGAATATCTCTGCATGCCCCAAACCACTGAACTCTTAGAAGTTTCACTTAGGTAGAAGGCCCTTGAATTTTGGTTGGATTTTATTTTTCATCCTAATATGGATTACCAACCAGTCTAAAGTGGTTACTATTTTCTGCTCATTTCATAATCATCATAATGTAGTGAACCAGTGTGATATTTTATGTAAGAGACCAATGATAAAGTTTCCTCAGAACTAAGATATGACAGAAGGCTAGAGAGTTAATATACACTTGTGGTAAAACTGTGAAAGTGTACTGCAAGCCTTGCTAGCTGAAATCAATTTGCTTCTGGTCCTTATGGACAGGTACTAAGAAAAAAGAATTTGCTAGATCAATAACTGCATACCATGTGCCAGGAGATATGTTAATCTGTTCAAGTAAGAAGGACACCACATCTGGCACAGCAGCTGCATTCGGAGTCATGCCTTGATTAAATTTCTGATAGTCCATTGTCATTCTTCACAATCCACCTGTCTTCTGCAAAGGCCAAACAGGAGTGTTAAAGGGAGATATGGTGAGAGCAGCAGCGCCTTGGAGGTCCCGCGGATCTGTGTCTTGCTTCAACAACGTTTGAACGGAACAGACCCAGGGACTCCCACTTTATTAGCTTCCAGCCACCATACAAGTCTTTCCAGTCGCAGCTTCCAGGACCATCTCC
Organism: Mus pahari; assembly: GCF_900095145.1. Classification (NCBI taxonomy): domain Eukaryota; kingdom Metazoa; phylum Chordata; class Mammalia; order Rodentia; family Muridae; genus Mus; species Mus pahari. The sequence goes on along the minus strand of NC_034613.1, from coordinate 129,649,839 downwards.
TCGCCCAATGCCTTCAGCTCGTAGGACCAGCGAGCACCGTCTTCGTCTTTACTGTTAGTCCCACACTCCGGATTAGCCATGACCTTTCAGATTCGCCGGAACTATTCCACCAAAGTGGAAGCTGTGGTGAACCGCCTGCTCAACTTGCACCTGCGGGCCTCCTACACCTACCTCTCTCTGGGCTTCTTTTTTGATCGGGATGACGTGGCTCTGGAGGGCGTAGGCCACTTCTTGGGCGAACTGGCCAAGGAAAAGACGAAGGGCACCGAGTGTCTCCTCAAGTTGCAGAACAATTGCGGGGACTGTGCACTCTTCCAGGATGTGCAGAAGCCATCTCAAGATGAATGGGGTGAAACCCAGGAGGCCATGGAAGCTGCCTTGGCCCTGGAGAAGAACCTGAACCAGGCCTTCTTGGATCTGCATGCCCTGGGTTCTGCCCGCACAGACCCTCATTTCTGTGACTTCTTGGAAAGCCACTTCCTGGATAAGGAGGTGAAGCTCATCAAGATGGGCAATCACCTGACCAACCTCCATAGACTGGCATGCCTCAGGCATCTATGGGTGAATATCTCTGAGCGCTTCACTCTCAAGCACAACTAGGAGTTCTCTGCCTTCCAAGGGGCTCCCTCTTCTTTTCACCAGCCTGCCTGAGGACCTCCACCTGAATGAACCTCTCAAGCCACTAGGCAGCTTTGTAACCACCCTCGAGCTTCTTCAAAGTCTTGGACCAAGTAGAAATAAAGCTTTTTGAAACAGAAAAAAAGGGGGTGGGTATGGTGATAGTTGCTACTCTAATTTCACGAAAGAAATACTATTATATCTAAAACAATAGATTGACCCTCAACACAGTGATAGCGAGTGATTTCAACACTCCAATCACCAGTAGATAGGTCACCTGGAAACAAACTAAACAGAAAAATTCTGGGATTAACTAAACATCATAAATCAAATGGACCTAATGGATTTCTTTAGAACATTCTACCCAAACATTAAATGATATTCTTCTCAGCAGCGTATAAAACTTTCTCCAAAACTAACCACATGTTAAAATACAAAACAAGGGGGCTGGAGAGTTGGCTCAGTGGTTAAGAGCACTGACTGCTCTTCCAGAGGTCCTGAGTTCAAATCCCAACAACGACATGGTGGCTCACAACCATCTGTAATGGGATCTGATGTCCTCTTCTGGTGTGTCTGAAGACACTAACAGTGTACTCATATACATAAAATAAATAAATCTTAAAAAAATAAACAACAAGGCTCAACAAATATAGAACATAAAATAATATCCTTGCATTGTATCTGACTACAATGGAATAAAGATGGATATTTAAACAGCAATAGAAAATAAAAAAGTATACAAACTACTGGAAACTAAAGAAAGTACTATTAAGTGATAACCCGCTGAAGGAATAAGCAGCAAGTAAATTAAGAAACTCTTTTTTTCTTTTTTTTATTCTTTTTTTTTTAAATTTTCTTTATTTACATTTCAAATGCTATCCCAAATGTTCTCCCCTGCCCTGCTCCCCTACCCACCCACTCCCACT
>NC_034613.1:129640187-129646012 GCF_900095145.1 Mus pahari | reverse complement strand
GTTGTTCTGTCAGGTTACTAGTATGTGCTCTCTCTAGTTTCTTTTTGGAGGCACCCAGGGCTATGAATTTTCCTCTTAGGACTGCCTTCATTGTGTCTGCCTCTGCCTCCTAAGTGCTGGGATTAAAGGCGTGTGCCACTACACCCAGCAAAGTAATAAATTAAGGATGGATAAGAAAACCTTGGAAAAAGAAAAGCAAATAACATCCCATAACAGAAGCTGGGAAGAGATAATCAAAATCGGTACCAAACTTAATGAAATATAAGCAAACCATACAAGAATCAATGCAACAGAAATTTGGTTCTTTAAATGGTTTAATAAGATTAACAAACCCTTCCCAAACTAACCGAAAGAGAGAATTTAAATGAGTTAAAATGGAGAACAAAGGAGAAATCTTTCAACAGACACTGAGGAAATTCAGAGATTTATATGGGCATACTTTAATAATCTATATTCCATTAAGCTGAATGGAGTCTAAATCTAAAAAGTAATGGATGAATTTCTAGATATGCATGGCCTACTAAAGCTAAACCCAGATGAAATAAACAGTTGAAATAGGCTCCTAACATTGAATGATATAGAAGTAGTAACTGAAAATCTCTTAACTAAAAGGCACAGAACCAGAAGTATCCAGTTCAGAATTTTATCAAACCCTCAAATAACTAACACTCCTCCTCAAATTATTTCACAAAATAGGAAAGTTCTAAATTCTTTTTATGAAGCCAGTGTCATGCTGACACAAAACCCAGACAAAGCCACAAAAATAACATTATCAGCTAGTATCTCTGATGAACACAAAAATTCTGAGTCAAATACTTGCAAACCAAGTTCAAGAACACATTTAAAAGAGTATTTTCCATGATCACTTCAGCTTCATCCCAGAGTTGCTGGAATGGTTCAACATATGAGCATTCATAAATACAATTTACCACATAAAAAGACTCAAAGACATAAAACATATGACTATCTCACTGGATGTAGAAAAGACTTTTGACAAAATCAATATCACTTCATGATAAAACTCCTAGAGAATCTGGTAATACAAGGGACATAGCTTAACCTAATAAAGGCAATTATGTAGCAACCCTCAACCAACGTCATGCTAAATATAGATAAATGAAAATCATTTCTACTAAAATAAGAACAAGTTGAGGATGTGTACTCTCTCCTCTTTTGTTCAACATAGTACTGAAAGTATTTATTATTTTGTGCAATATATTTTGATTATATTGTTCTTCCTGATGTTTGCAAATCTAGATGTAGAACTCTCAGTTATTTCTCCAGAACCATGTCTGCGTCATTATACCATGCTTCCCGCCATGATGATGATAATAGACTAAGAACCTTTTAACTGTAAGCCAGCTCCAGTTAAATGTTTTCCTTTATAAGAGTTGCATGGTCATGGTGTCTTGCAGCAATAGAAACCCTAACTAAGAGAAGTTGGTACTAGGGGTTGGCTATTGCGGTGATAAGCCTGAATGGGCTTTGTTTGGAAGAATGTGGAGGATTAGATAAGCATTTGAATGCTTTAAGTGCACCTTAGTGGGTTGTACTAGTAGAATACAATGGTGCTAGGGGGTGATTTGAACTGTGGGGCCTTGCTCAAGAGATTTCAGAGGAGAAGAACATTATTATGTGACCTAGACAATGTTCTTGTGCTATTTTGGCAAATAATGTGGCTACTTTTTGCTCTTGTCCAAAAAATCTGCCAGAGGCTAAATTGAAGTGTGGATTAATGGATTAATGGAGTAATGGATTAATAATAGCTCTGGAAGAGAAAATTTCAAAACAGCTTAGTATTGACTGTGTTGCTTGGTTATTAGTTGTCACACTTATGCAGATCTAAAATGAAAAGGATCAAGCTGAGCAAGGAAAAATACAAAATGTACAGTTAGAGGAGAAAAGGAACACCAGAAAAAAAATGTTTAAAGAAAATTTTTCCTAAAGGGAATAAAGGGAGTGGTGACCTCAGGGAAAGACCACACCCAGCTAAGCAGCCAATTTGTGAAAAAGAATTAAAGAAAAGCTTAGGGCTGGATGTGCTGGTGCACACCTTTACTCCTAGCAGTCAGGCAGCAGAAGTAGGCAGCTCTCTGGGTTCAAGGCAAGCCTAGCATACAGATCAAGTTTCAGGACAGCCAAGCTTGGGCCATGAAAGACATTATCAAAAACAAAAAGTTGATGAAGATGTATTTGATTGAGGGGGTCATGTTCCTCGCCAGCAAGGAAAAAACTTGGCAACTTTGGTCATGTGGTTCTGGCTTTGAGTAAAAAAAGGGGGGGTATGGAATCTCTACAACTAAGAAAAGTCTCTGAAGCCAGGCATGTTTCTAGGGTGTCCCTGCATGGAGGCCTACAGAGGCTGAAGCTGTGAAGGTTAAGCCTGGATTGCTTTCAAGACCCCAAAATGCTAGAGATGCCAGAGTCCTGGAATACCTGTTGAGGAGAACTGCTGACAGAGTAGAAACAGCCCAAGAGGATGAAGTATTTTGAGGTCAACAAAGCTAAAATAAATTGAAGATCTGAAGAGAGTTTTGACATCAGACATGGAGATGCAGAGTTTGGAGTTTGTCCAGCAGGTTTTCAGTCGTGCTTTGGTCCAAATATTTCCTCTCTATATCCCCTTCCTTCCTGTTTGGAATGGCAATGTATATTCTGTGCCATTGTATATTGGAAGTATGTGGCCTGGTTTTTTATTTTGATTTTACAAGGGATTGTAGTTAGGATATTGCCATGAATATCAGAGATTGAACTGTGAAGAGTTTACACTGTGATAGACTATTGCATTCGACTAAATGCATTTTGTATTATGATATGGCTACAAGCCAATGGGGTCCAGGGAGTAGAATGTGATGGTTTGAATGATAGCCCTCATAGGCTCATAGAAAGTGGCACTATTAGCGTCTGTGGCTTTCTTGGAGTAGGTGCAGCCTTGCTGGAAGAAGTGTGTCACTGGGCTTTGAGGTTTTAGAAGTTCAATCCAGGCACAGAGACTCACTTGCTGTTCCTGCTGCCTGTTGATGAAGATGTAGAACCTTCTAGCTACCTCTCTAGTACCATGTCTGCCTGAGTTGCCACCATGCTTCCCACCATGATGGTAATGGACAAAAACCTGTGAATTGTAATCTACCTCCAATTAAATGTTTCCCTTCATAAGACTTGCTATGGTCATGGCATCTCACCACAGCAATAAAACCCACTAAGACAAAGGGTAAAAGGATAATAATAGGATTATTATTAGTGTTGAATGTGGAGGAAGATTAGAGGGCAGAGTAGAGGAGGGCATAAGGGAGGGATAACTAACATTAAAAAAATTTTGAAAGAGATTGTATGGAAACCTGCTACTGTAGGAGCTTCTGAAAATATATGCACACATGTGAAAAAGAATTCAAATGTAGTCATCATGTAAAAGGTTGACAATTATCCTATCAAAAGTTATCAAGAGAATAACAAATCAAAAGCCTAGTGCCAGGAATGGGCTATCCCTTTTGGAGTTGTTAGCCAGTGAAGTCCTATAGTTACTCAAATGATACAAGCTACTATCAATGGAGTTGATTACATTCCTGAGTTTGTCAACAAGGCCCTGTTGCTAAAGATATCACTTGAGCCATAGGACATGAAGAAATCAAGATGCTACTTTACTGGAAGTTTCATTCCTATTGGCTAGTTTTCATAGTACTGAAAGCTGTTGTATAATTTCCTAGAGTAGAAAAGAATCACAAACTTTGTTCAAATGTGAAACTTTTGAGATAACAAATCATCATTCTAGAAAGACATGTTCACTGGTGACATGATGGCCCAGAATTATGGGAGTAACCAAGAAATTTCTGGCTATATTTAAGTCCTGGAACCTGTGGCTAGACAGGTCATATTCTATAGATGAGAACCTACTACTATTTTTCTTCTAAATGGACACACTATTAAACTGATCCTAATGATACATCATTAAACTCCTAGATTAGTGCATCTGTCAACCCTCAAAAAAGAAACGTTTTCTTGTAGTCAATGATTAATATAAATACCCACAACCAATCAGGGTGTAGAGAACAAGAGACCAGGGAAATCTTAGCCATTAAATGAGACATTTACATCACATCCTCTCCTCCCAAGGCTCAAGGATTCTTGTGGAGGGGTGGAAAGATCATGAGATCCAGAGGAATGAGACAGCTATAAGAAAACAGTATTTACTGGGTACAACTGGGCACTTTCACAGCAGTTGAGACAGCTTGCACAAAACCTGTTCAAGCTCAAACCTGAAAAAATTTCAGCATGAAAAATAGAGGCAGGGGGCAGCTGGAAGATAGCTCAAAGGTTAAGAGCACTGACAGCTCTTCCAGAGGTCCTGAGTTCAATTCCCAGAAACCACATGGTGGCTCACAGCCGTCTATAGTGAAGTCTAGGACCTTCTTCTGGCATGCAGGCATATATGCAGGCAGAATACTGTGTACATAATAAATAAATAAGTCCTTAAAAAAAGAAAAATAGAGGTGGGAACTTCCATTCCTACATATATCAAAGACACTCCGAGGTAGGCAGAAGTCTTGATCTTTCCAAATAAGATGGCAGTATTTATCTATCTGGAATTCGAGGCTAGCAAATTAATACTCCAAACTGGAGTGTATGAGGTTGAAAGGTATTGCTACATCTCATGTTGTTGGCAATCTAGCCACAATTATTAGGTAGATGGGCCTCAAAACAGGCTGTGTTACGACAGGTAGTTATATCCAATTGTCCATTACATCCAGTAATTTGTTTTCTTCACATTTGTTTCAGTCTTGATATCCAAGCTCTGGGTCCTGGCACATGTTAAGTGAGAACTGTACCAATAAGGTGCAAGCCTAGCTAAAGATTTTAATATCGATAGTAACATAGTAACCTATTAGACTTAATATTGTTCCCCTTTTCTTGGAGGACAAAGTTCTATTGTTTTGCAGGTTTCTAAAGTTGACATCATTATGATTCCTACCATTTCCAACATTATATTAAAGGTGAATTCTAAATATTTCAGACATTTTAAAAGTACCTAAATATGAAATAATTTAAGAAATAGGAACTTAAAGAACTTGGACTAAATTTTCCTGAGTGCTTACTTATAAATCGAACCAAGTTAAACACTTTGGTGAGGGCTTTGTATATGAACTTACAGTGTAACATACATCTAAAGATAGTATGCAGAAACATATTCTCCTAAGGGCAAGGTGACCTTATTTATAAGACAATGTAATATAGCAAAACATATTTAACAACTTAAGAAGGACCATTAATGTAGATTGATGGAAAAGAAAAAGATGACCCAGACATAAGGCCATATATCCACAGCTGCTAATTTTTTATAAAGATGTCCAAAAATCCACATTGAAGAAAATACAGCCTCTTCAACAAATTGGGGTATGAAAAGTGGATGTTCACATGCAGAAGAATGAAAATCAACCCATGTCCCTCACTTTGCACAAAATTCAACACAATCAAGGATATCACCAAGGATATTTAACACAAGACTGATATTAAATCAGGGATATCAACACAAGACTGGAAACTCTGAAACTGTTAGAGGAAAAACTATGGAGCACACTTCAAGATGCAGGCATATGTAGGGACTTTCTGAGTGAGACTGCACTGGAAATTATCAATAGAATAAAGAGAATGGAAAAATCATTGCTAGTTATATATCCAACAGAGATTAATACCTAGAATATAAAAGAACTCAAGAAACTAATCATCAAGAAAACAACCCTGGGGCTGGTGAGATGGCTCAGTGGGTAAGAGCACCTGACTGCTCTTCCAAAGGTCCGGAGTTCAAATCCCAGCAACCACATGGTGGCTCA
>NC_034613.1:129637130-129640182 GCF_900095145.1 Mus pahari | reverse complement strand
CCTCTTCTGGAGTGTCTGAAGACAGCTACAGTGTACTTACATATAATAAATAAATAAATCTTTAAAAAAAAGAAAAGAAAAAAAAAAGAAAACAACCCTGTCAAAATATGGACTAAGAAACTGAACAGAATTCTCAAAGAAAGAAATGCAAATGATAACAGCTATTTTAAAGTGTTCAACATCATTCATTAGCAATCAGGGAAATGCAAATTGAAACTAATTAAAGATTCCCCCTCATTCCAATCTGAATGGTTATCATCAAGAAATCAAATAAAAACAAATGCTGAGGGGGGAACCAGCAACCATTATCCATTGTTGGTTAGGGTGCAAATTCATGCAGCCACTATTTATGAAAAAAGTGTAGAGGTTTCTCATAGAGTTAAAAAATTGTGACCCCACTAACCACTCCTGAGAATATACCCAATGAGATCCATATTCTACCAAAGAGATATTTGCATATCTATGATTACCACTACTTTAAAATGAAAGTTTCAGGAAAATGGATGGAACTGGAAAATAACATACAAAGTGAGATAACCCAGACTCAGAAAGACAAATGCCATATGGGATTCTAGCTTTGAAACTATTGATTTTTATATTTGATTTGGAGTGCCTGATAGAAAAGGCCCATGTGATGGGGGAGGGGAAGAATCCTTCATAAACGATGGAGATGGTAAAACACAGACAATATTAAAGTACAGATGAGAATTCAGGGAGTGTCTTTAGTTTCTATCACTGAGGTCAAGACCATAAGGAAAAGCAAACTTGGGAAGAAAGTGGTTTATTTAGTTTATACTTCTGCCTCATAGTTCATCATTGGGGGAGTTAGGGCAGGAACTCAAGTAGGGACCTAGAGGCAGAAACTGAAGCAGAGGCTATAGAGGCTTGCTCTTCATTGCTTTCTTAGCTACCTTTATTATAACTCATCAAGCCCACATCAGCCACCAATCAAGAAAACACCCTGTAGCTTCCTTATAGCTCAGTCTGATGGAAGCATCTTCTCAATCAAGGTTTTCTCTTCTGAAATGTTGTGTCAAGTTGACAGAATAAAACAACAACAACAGCAGCAACAACAACAAAACCTTACCAGCACAGGGAGCTTTAAAAGGTTTGATAGGGGGTGGAGGCAGGCAGTGAGTGAGAGGAAGAGGTAAGGGACATGTCAATGAAAACTAAGGCTTTATGAATTTTTTTTTATGGAAGACACTACTTTGCAAGCGAACTTAAAATATAAATTTAAAAAACTTAATGGAGTTTAAACACAGGAACCCTGCAAGGGGAGACAATGCTGCTCCCAGAAAACATGGGTTATTAAAAAGCAAAGCCTCAGTGCCAGGCATGGTATACTTTCTTAGGAGATGTGCACCTATATCAGCACAGGATATTGCACAATGCTCTTGGTTATCCACCATAACTACATAGTAAGACCCTATTGTTGAACACTTTGACTAAAGGATATAGAAAAATCAATCTAGAACTAACGAGGAAGTGTCCTCCCTGCTGGCTATCATTCATGGTGCTGGAAGGTGCTATGAATTAGTCTTCTAAAGGTGGGCATTACTTTTTCTAAAGGCTTTTGTGTTAGTTATCTCTCCTCTATTCTATCTTCCCATCCCCCACTACAATTTAATCTTTCTTGTTCCATTATTTTCCTTTAACCCTTTATACCATTGCATTTTATTCCTCCCGCCCCCTTAAAAGCCCATGACCCCTTAATGAACTGCCTGACCTCTATGGATATTCCAAATAAAATACACATGTCTGAAGATCCAAAGCTAACTTCTCTAAGTAAGAGAAAGCATGCAGAATTTGTCTTTCTGGGTCTGGATTACCTCATTCTGAATGATTGTCTTCAGCCCCATCCATTTATCTGTGAAATTTGTAATCTCTTTGACAGGATATCTCTATGTAGTCCTTGTCCTGCTATGTAGCAAACCAGACTGGCTTTGAACTCACAGAGATCCTCCTGCCTTTGCCTCCTGAGTGCTGGGATTAAAGAAGTGTTACTCTTGAAATGTTCTTAGATATCCATTAATTTTAAGAAATAATTTTGCCGAGTACAACAATCTTTGTTGACAGCTCAAGTAGCTTGCAAATCCTGGGCTATATCTGAAAGCTTCCCTGGTTTTTAGGTTGCATATGAGCAAAGTGATATTACACTGATTTTTCTGTCTTAATATGTGATTTGACATATTGTTCTTACAAGTTTTAGTATAGTTTCGTGGCAGTGTATTTTTGGAATTTTGACTATAATGTGTTGTGGAAAGGGCTTAAATCTTGCCCTGTCTACTTGGAACTCTAAAGTGTCTTGTGTTTGGATGCCCATTTTTCCCTCTAGGTTTGTGAATTTTTTTGTTAAATTTTTATTATCTTGTCTCCACACAATATTACATTTGATCTCTCAAAAACTTCCTGGCGTTCATGTAAGTATTTATTTATTTTTGTCATGTTTGTTAATTTTCATTTATTTATATTTTAATAATTTATTATTGTCTAAACCTTATCTTCTAGCCCAAATTCATTCTTCTGCTTAGTTTTGTCTGTTGATCTTTCTTGCCACTGAATTTTTATTTAATTGGTTGACTCTTGTTTCTAGTATTTCTAATCACTTCATATTCAGAGTCTCAAATTCATTTTTGTTATTTTCCTCTGTGTTTGAAGATTTCTCCTATAAATTATGGAGCATTTCATTCATTTTGGTAACTTTTTTTGCATCTTGAATTGACTTTCTTCCTTTATTCATCTGTTTGTTGGACTCTTCTATATGGTCATTGATTTTAAAAATGATTCATGGGTTGGAGAGATGGCTCATCAGTTAAGAGCACTGACTGCTTTTCCAGAGGTCCTGAGTTCAATTTCCAATAGCCGCATGGTGGCTCACAACCATCTGTACTGTGATCTGATACCCTCTTCTCCTCTTTTGGTGTGTCTGAAGACAGCTACACTGTGCTCATATACATAAAATAAATAAATCTTTTAAAAATGATTCATTTTAGCCGGGCATGGTGGCGCACGTCTTTAATCCCAGCACTCAGGAGGGAGAGGCAGGAGG
>NC_034613.1:129632618-129636950 GCF_900095145.1 Mus pahari | reverse complement strand
AAAAAAAAAAAAAGATTCATTTTATTTTACATGTGTCTCTCTGTGTGGTTATGTGCATGAGTGTGGGTGCCTACAGAGGCCAGAAGAGGACATCAGATGCCCTGGAGCTGGAGTTATAGGTAATTGTGAGCCACCTGACATGGGTGCTGGGAGTTGAACTTGGGACCTTTGGAAGAACAGCAAGTGCTCTTAATTTTGAAGGCAGATGCCACAAAGTATTGATTATTGTTTAAAGTAGGACTCAACTGTTTTTCTGGTACCTCATCTATCTCATTGTCTTTGGTTTCTAGCATTTAGGAACTGTCTAGGTGTTGTAGTGGGTCAATGTCTCAGTTTTGTTTCTTTGTTGTGTTTTGCACATCTGTTGGGATGAAGATTTCCTCCAGTTTTTTCAAATCTTTTCTTTCCCATTTTTATTTATTTATTTATTTATTTATTCATTTGTTGTTGTTGTTTTTGTCTGCCTGGTGAATTATCTTCATTTTGGATGCTTTCAACCTTTATGGTAGATTTTTAGAAGGTTGCTTTCAATCTCTGCATCTGCTGCTTTTAGCAAATGATACACATACATTGTTCTGGGTCAGGGGCATGGAAGGGTGTGTATCTTAAGATTACAGCTAAGCATTAGCTTAGATTTTAAAAGTTGATTACATGGGAAATCCAAGACAAGCAAGTTGGTTGTTACACTGTTCTCTTAAAGGCACATTAAACAAACAAGATGAGTACAGTAAGATAGCAGTCTTAAGTGACCTCAAGGTGTATTATTAACTTTGGCTGTGAGTCCAGTAAGAGTTCCAGACTCCTGGAATGCAAGCACTATTTTCAGAATAATGCATCATCACACATTCTTTTTAGAAACAGGAGCTATTGTTTTTCTGTCTTAACTTTCTTTTCATCCAGTCTCACAGATACAGCTTCCAACTCACTGTCTTACTCAAACGTCTCCAGCCCCCTGATACTTTAATACATCTTTTTATGTCTCTCCTCAAATTTGCTAATGATTGTGTTATATAGCTAAAGTCTCCAATGTGAGGTACATACTTGTAATTGTAATCACCTTTTTGGTGACTTAAGACCTTTCTTTTTTTAAAAGAGATTTTATTTATTTTATTTATATGAGAACACTGTAGCTATCTTTAGGCACACCAGAAAGAGGCCATCAGATCCTAATATAGATGGTTTTGAGCCACCATGTGGTTGCTGGAAATTGAACTCAGGACCTCTGGAAGAACAGTCAGTGCTCTTAACCACTGAGCCATCTCTCCAGCCCCAATACCCTTATTTCATAATGACTTTGTCTCTTTTCCCCAGTTTTTAATCTGAAAATATTTTTACTGATATAAATACAGCTACTTCTAATTTATTTTGGTTTTCATTTGTATTGAATATATGTTTACAACCTTTCACTTTGTTTGTCCTTAAAGTACTAGTCTTTTGTAGGTAGATAAGTATCTATCTATCTATCTATCTATCTATCTATCTATCTATCTATCTATATTTCACATGCATGCCTGGTATCCTCAGTAGCCAATTCTTCCTGGGCATTTGATTCCCTAGAACTATTATTACAGAGTCAGCTGCCATGTGGGTGCTGGGAACCAAAACTTGGGTCCTCTGCAAGAGCAGCAAGGGCTCTTAACTGCTGAGCCATCTCTCCACTGTGCCTAGTCTTATTGAATCTTGTTATATACTCTGGTTGATATTCATAGGATGCCTGCTCTTTTTTGAAGGGAAAAGAAGCAGCAGTCGATCTCTAGGTGGAGAGGGTTCTGGAAGTAGATAGGGGAGGCTGCTGTTGGAATGCATTGTGAAAGTGAGGCTATGCTAGTGCCTGGCAAACACAGAAGTGAATGCTCACAGTCAGCTATTGAATGGAACACAGGGTCCCCAATGGAGGAGCTAGAGAAAGTACCCAAGGAGCTGTAGGGGGCTGCAACCCTGTAGGTGCAACAACTATATGAACTAACCAGTACCCCCAGAGCTCGTGTCTCTAGCTGCATATGTAGCGGAAGATGGCCTAATCGGCCATCATTGGGAAGAGAGGCCCCTTGGTCTTGCAAACCTTATATGACCCAGCACAGGGGAATACCAGGGCCAAGAAGTGGGACTTGGTGGGTAGGGGAGCAGGGGCCGGGGGGAGGGCATATAGGGAACTTTCGGGATAGCATTTGAAATGTAAATAAAGAAAATATCTAATAAAAAAAAGTTACTGTGGAAGTAAATAAAAAATTGAAATAATAATCATAAAAAAAGAAAGAGAAGAATAAAGGAAAAAAGAAAAATGGCATTCTACTGAAAGAGTACATTTTTTTCTTGAAGTGTTATCTCCAGCCTATCACACTTTGTATTAGTAGAATAGTAAGTACTACACTCAGACTTTAAAGTCATACTAGCACCAATTTGAAGGGAATGAAATTATCACTGACTTAATATTTCACAATTTACCACGTTTATTATGTCTTTCTGTGTTAATGAGCAACACATGATAGATCTTTTAAGACAGATAAACCTCATTACTGCCATTTTGAAACTTATTTTCTGTTTGCTTCGTAGATTGTTCCTTTCTTCCTTTTCCTTTTTTGACTTTTTTTTTCTAGTAATATGTTTTGATACCTTATTTTTTGGTATCTGTTATAAATGTTTGATTTGTAATTATTATGGCTTATATAAAGTATCTAATAAGGGACTAGAAAGATGGCTCAGAGGTTAAGAACTTTTATTGTTCTTCTAGTTCCAAGCACCCACATCAGGTAGCTCTGAAACCATAACTGCAGAGGACCTGGTGCCTCTGGCTCCTACAGTCTCCTACACTCACATGGTCATACCTACATGCAGACACACACACCTATATATTATTAAAACAATAAAAATAAAGACATCTTCCAAAATGTAAGTTGTAACAAGAGAGTTTAATCTTGTAATTTCAGTTGCATGAAAACATTTTTTATTTCATTTCCCCCACATATGTTTTGGCATTAAAATTTACATGTTTAAAAAAACAAAAGAAAAAATTACATATTTTATACTGTATTTCTCTTAAAATTATGACAGCTAGTATTATCCTAAATAGTTTTAGTCTTTATATAAGATATTTCTTTATATGTCCCATTATAATATTTTACATTTTTGAACTGGTCAATGAACTTACTAGTACCACTGTTCTGCATTTTAAATATTTTGTATGCTCATACTATTTAGCACCATTTAGCTTGAGGAATTTCCTTTAGCATGTTTTCTTTTCTTTTTTCCCTTTTTTTCTTTCTTTTCTTTTCTTTCTTTTTTCTTTTTTTGAGACAAGGTTTTTCTGTGTAGTTTTGACTGTCCTGGAACTAGCTCTGTAGATCAGCTTGGCCTAGATCCACCTGCCTCTGCCTCCCAAGTGCTGGGATTAAAAGTATCATGCCCACCCTGCCCCCTTCTTTAGCATTTTTATAAGGTAGGCAGGAAGAATTCCTTCAGCTTTTGTCTGGGAAAATATTTTCCTTGAATTCATTTACTCTTTGGGGCATTTTGTTTTTAATTAATGTGGAGGGATCTAGTCCACTTTGGGCAGTGCCATCCAGGACAGGTTGTCCTAGGTTGTACATAAAAGCAACCCGAGAAAGCCAGGAAAAGTGAGCTAGTAAGCAGAATTCCTCTTTGGTCACTGCTTCAGTTCCTGCCTCCAGACTCCTGCCTTGAGGTCCTGTCTTTAAAGTCTGACATGACTCGAAGCTGTAAGATGAAATAAACTGTTTCCTTCCCAATTTGCATTTTTGGTTATGACATTTATCACAACAACAGAGAAGTAAACTATGACACTCAATGAATCTGGAACTCACAAATTTGACAATATTAGCTGTCCAGCAAATATACCCCCCAGACTCCATGCTGGGATTACAGAGATGTGCCACCAAGCCTAGCTTTTTAATTATTTTTTTGAATGAGTGATTAGTTAGGATCTGGAATCAGGACCTTCATCTTGTATGTCAAATACTTTACCAATTAAGCCATTATCTTAGGGTTTCTATTGCTGTGACAAAACACCATGACCAAAAGCAACTTGGGGAGAAAAGGGTTTGTTTGGCTTACACTTCCACATCATAGCTCTGAGGCTAAAGCTTCACTAATGGTCTCTCATGGTGCCAAACTTTAGCCAGTCTCTATGACCTCTTCATGCCTTCAAAACTAGTACCATGTGGGAAAGAAACATCACATTACCAAGTTTGGCTGCCACCATGAGGTATAGTATAGTCCCCTTCTGAACCACAGCTTCTATGTGCTGACCCAGAGGAAATACTCTCAGACCTACTATTCTCAGTGATGGTGGCCTCTTTTTTTTTTAAAAAAAAA
>NC_034613.1:129627269-129632607 GCF_900095145.1 Mus pahari | reverse complement strand
TCCTGAGTGAGCTAACCTAATCGCAAAAGAACACACATGATATGCACTCACTGATAAGTGGATATTAGCACAGAAATTTAGAATGTTCAAGATACAATTTGCAAAACACATGAAGCTCAAGAAGGAAGACCAAAGTGTGGATACTTCAGTCCTTCTTAGAAGGGGGAACAAAGTACCCATGTAAGGAGTTACAGAGACAAAGTTCGGAGCTGAGAAGGAAGGAAAGACCATCCAGAGACTGCCCCACCCAGGGATCCATCCCATATACAACCACTAAACCCAGACACTATTGTATATGCCAGAAAGATTTTGCTGACAGGACCCTGATATAGTGGCCTCTTGTGAGGCTATGCCAGTGTCTGGCACACACAGAAGTGGATGCTCACAATCATCTATTGGATGGAACACAGCACACTCAATGGAGGAACTAGAGAAAATACTCAAGGAGCTGAAGGGGGCTGCAACCCTATAGGAGGAACAACAATATGAACTAACCAGTACCCCCAGAGCTGTGTCTCTAGTTGCATATGTAGCAGAGGATGGCCTAGGTAGGAGAGGCCCTAGGTCTTGCAAAGATCATATGCCCCAGTACAGGGAAACGCCAGGGCCAGGAAGTGGGAGTGGGTGGGTTAGGGAGCAGGGCCTTTTGATCTATTTTTCTACAATAGGTTGAGTGAGGTTAATAAAGTGGTATCATTTCCTTAGCCTCTTAATGCATCTGTGCTTAGATTTTTCTGACCCAGTTGTATGGCAGATCTTTGTGGACTTTGTGTTCCTGGCAAGCAGTGTTGGAGAACTCACCCTGGTGGCACAGATAAGGGAAAGCTGATGGGTTGAACAGCTCAGCTACCACACAGGGTCAGATCCAGGGCTCTGAATTGGCCCACTCCAAAATCTATGTAATCTGTGAATGGTTGGGCATATAAAAGAGCTGGTCCTGCTGTTCCAAAGCTGCAGGATCTCCATGACACTGGGCAACAACAAGATAACTGGGAGGAATCCCAGTGAGGTTCACTTATAAGTAGATATTAGCTGTTAAGTAAATGATAATCAAGCTATAATCCAGAGATGCAGAGATGTTAGATAAGGAAGAAGGGTCTATATGGGATGCATGTATCTCCCTGGGAGGGGTAAATGGAATAGATTTTACAGGTGGACTAGGGTACTATTGGGGATGGGAGCTGGGGAATCAGGCAGAGGGGATGGGGTAGAGGGAGAAAGTGTGGGAACAGAAGGCTGGAGTTAATAAGTGGAAACTTCCTGGAAGCTATGAAGGTGATTTTAATGAGGACTTCTAGTTATGGGGGATATAGAGTGTCAACTGGTCATCTCTTGTTGTCAGGTGAGACTTCTAGTGGCAAAACTGGGTTGCAATCAATTGGGATGTTGTGCAAGGGGGTCCCATGGAACTCCCCAAAGTTCCTAGGTTGTTGCTAAGACAAAAGGTTGTTCCCTGCAAACTAACAATGGGCCCCATTGCTAAGGAAAACACTCATATAACTCATTTTATATGAAGAGATCAAGCTTGTGCCTACACAGAACCTTTGCCCCTACATTCTAGTCTGTTTGTTGCAGGAAAGTACTCTGCAGGCTATGAAAGAGAAATGTGGACAGCAACCCAGCTGCAAAAACTTTGACCTACAATCTGTCCTGCCTGAAAATTATGTTATGGCAATATCCAAAATATATAAAGAACTCAAGAAACTAGATATCAACAAAAATATGGAGTTAACTAAGATTATAAACCAAATGAACCTAACAGATATTTGCCGAATACTCTGCCTGAACACAAAAGAATATACCTTCTTCTCAGCACCTCACAGAGCTTTCTCCAAAGTTGACCACATACTTGGTCACAAAGCAAATCTCAATAGATAAATTGAAATAGCTCCCTGAATACTATCAGACCACCATGGATATCAACAGAAACAACAGAAAGCCTACACACTCATGGAAACTGAACAACTCTTTACTCAATGACCACTGGGTCAAAGAAAAAATAAAGAAGGAAATAAAATATTCTCTCAATGAAAATGAAGGCACAACATATACAAATTTATGGAACACAGTTAAATCGGAGCTAAGAGGAGAGTTGATAGCACTAAGTGCCTTCATAAAGTAATTGGAGAGAGCAACTTGAAACACACCTGAAAGCTCTAGAGAAAAGGAAGCAAACACACCCAAGAGGAGTAGACTGCAGGAAACAGTCAAACTCCAGGACCAAATCAACCAATTAGAAACAAAGAGAACAGTACAAAGAATCAACAAAACTAAGAGCTGAGTCTTTGAGAAAATCAACAAGATAGATAAACCCTTAGCCAAACTAACTAAAGGGCACAGAGATAGTACCCAAATCAACACAATTAGAAATGAAAAAGGAGACATAACAACAGACACTGAAGAAGGGGAGGGAGTGGGAGAAGGATTGTGGGAGGAGGAACTGGGAGGGAGATGAGCAGGATGTAAAGTGAATTAGTGATAAAAAAAAAAGAATTTCAATGAAGTATATACAGTACTACGTGCTCTACTCTTCAGGCTCTGGTCTTGTAGAGCTGCATATGCCTTTAGAGTTTGGAAGACCCTCAGTTTCCCATGTTAATACCATTGAGAGCCATGGCCTACCTCCTGATTTGCAGGCTGTGCATAATGGTCTCTCTGCTCAGAGAATTAGACAAAATTCTCATTTTGATAAATTTCTTATGGGATGTTTAAATATTATCCTGCTTTCCTCAGAGTAGAGCCATGCAGAGAGTTACTACATCACTATGGCATTTACAAAGGCATGCTTTTAAAAATTAAGGGTAACACATATCTAGATCTTATCTCTCACTGTATTCTCATTTTAACATGCTTTATAAAAATAATCATTCATAAATGCATTTAATTTCTGGTTAAAGAAAACATACACTGAGGAAGGAAATCCAAAAGATCATTAGGTCTTACTTCAAAAGCCTGTACTCTATAAAATTGGAAAATCTAAATGAAATGGACAATTTTCTTGTTAGATACCACTTACCAAAGTTAAATCAAGATCAGGTAAACAATTTAAATAGACTTACAACCCCTAAGGAAATAGAAGCAGTCATTAAAAGTCTCCCAACAACATCATCATCAACAACAACAACAACAAAAACAAAAGCCCAGGGCTGGATGGTTTTATTGCAAAATTATACCAGACTTTCAAAGAACTAATGCCAACACTCCTCAAATTATTTCACAAGATAGAAACATGAGGAATATTGACCAACTCATTTTATGAGGCCAGTTACCCTGATACCCAAATCACATAAAAAATACTCAACCATTTGAATTCCAGACAAATTTTCTTTATAAACACAGATGCAAAAAATAATGTATACCAAATCCAAGAACACATCAAAAAGATCATTCACAGTGATAAATAGGCTTCATCCCAAAGATGTAGGGGTGGTGCAACATATGAAAATCAGTAAATGTAATCTACAACATAAACATACTGAAAGAAACAAACCACATAATCATATCATTAGATCCCAAAAAAGTCTTTGACAAAATCCAACAACTCTTCATGATAAAAGTTCTAAAAGGATTAGGGATACAATGGACATACCTAAATATAATAAAGGGAATCTACAGCAAACCTGTAGCCAACATCAAGTTAAATAGAAAGAAACCCAAAGCAATTCCACTAAAACCCACTATTTATTTTTTATTAGATATTTTCTTCATTTACATTTCAAACCCACTATTTCTATATCTATTCAATATAGTACTTGAAGTTCTAGCTAGAGCAATAAGATGACCGAAGGAGCTCAAGAGGATACAAATTGAAAAGGAAAAAGTCAAAGTATTATTATCTGCAATTTGGTATGATATGATAATATTCATAAGTGAGCCTAAAACTTCTACTAGGGAACTCTTACAGATGATAGACACTTTCAACAAAGTGGCTGCATGCAAGATTAACTTAAAAAAAATCAGTAACCAGCTGGGTGTGGTGGCACCCGCCTTTAATCCCAGCACTCGGGAGGCAGAGGCAGGCGGATTTCTGAGTTTGAGGCCAGCCTGGTCTTCAAAGTGAGTTCCAGGACAGCCAGGGCTATACGGAGAAACCCTGTCTCAAAAACCAAAAACAAAACAAACAAAAAACAACAACAACAACAAAATAACCCTGTCTCAAATAATCAAAATAAAAAAAAATCAGTAACCTTCCTATATACAAATGATAAATGGACTAAGAAAGAAATCAGGGAAACAACACCTTTCACAATATCCTCAAATAAGATAAGATATTTTGGGGTAACTCTAACCAAGCGAGTGAAAGACTTGCATGATGTAAACTTCAAGTCTTGAAAAAGAAATTGAGGAAGATCTCAGAAGATGGAAAGATCTTCCATGCTCATGTATTCGAAGAATTAATTAATAAAAATGACCACCCTACCAAAAGCAATCTACAAATTCAACACAATCCTCATCAAAATTCCAACACAATTACTCACTAATGTTGAAAGGAAAATTTCAACTTCATATGGAAACTCAAAACCCCAGATAATTATAACATTCCTGGACAATAAAAAAACTGCTGGAGGTCTCACCATTCCTGATTTCAAATTGTAGTACAGAGCAATAGTAATAAAAACCACATGGTATTGCCATAAAAACAGATAGGTTGATTAATGCAATGGAATTGAAGACTCAGCCATATACCTATGGACATCCAACTTTTTGATTAACAATCCAGATATAGAGAAAAGAGCTTCTTCAACAAGTGATGCTCATCTAACTGGATGTCTGTATGTAGAAGAATGCAAATAGTTCCATACTTATAACCCTGCACAAAACTCAAGTCCAAATGGGTCAAAGACCTCAACATAAAACTGGACACATTGGCCATGATAGAATAGAAAGTGGGGAATAGCCTTGAACTCATGGGAGGTAAATTCCTGAACCAAACACCAATAGCACATGAACTAAGATCAACAATTAACAAACGGGACCTCATGAAACCAAAAAGCTTCTGAAAAGCAAAGGACACCATCATTCAGACAAAATGGCAGCCTACAGAATAGGAAAAGATTTTCACCAACTCCATATCCAATAGAGGAATAATACCATAAATATATAAACCTCAAGAAACTAGGTGTTTAAAACTCAGTTTTAAAATGGGATATAGATCTAAATAGAAAATTCTCAACAAAGAATCTCTAATGGCTGAGAATCACTTAAAAATAATGTTCTCCTCTGGTGGAATCACCATGCCCGACCTTAAACTGTACTACAGAGCAATTGTGATAAAAACTGCATGGTACTGGCACAGTGACAGACAAGTAGATCAATGGAATAGAATTGAAGATCCAGA
>NC_034613.1:129615106-129625749 GCF_900095145.1 Mus pahari | reverse complement strand
AACTCTATATGACCTAGCACAAGGCAAGGCCTGGGCCAAGTAGTGGGAGTGGGTGAGAAGGGGAACAGAGGTGGGGGGAGGGGTATGGGAAACTTTCGGGATAGCATTTGAAATGTAAATAAAGAAAATAATAATAAAAAAGAAAAAAAATGAAAAAAAAAACTAAAAAAAAAAAATAATGTTCTCAACCTACTTTGAGACTCCACTTACACCTGTCAAAATGGTTAAGACCAATAACACAAGTGCCAGCCCATGCTGGTGAGGATGTGAAGCAAGGGGAACACTCTTCCATTGCTTATGGGAATGCAAACTTGTGCAGTCACTATGGAAATCAGTGTAATGGTTCCTTAGAAAATGGGGAATTGGGGGCTGGAGAAATGACTCAATGGTTAAGAGCACTAACTGCTTTTCCTAGAGGTCCTGAGTTTAATTCCCAACAACCACATGATGGCTTATAACCATCTGTAATGGGATCTGACACGCTCTTCTGGTGTGTCTGAAGACAGCTACAGTGTACTCATATACGTAAAATGAATAAATAATTCTTTAAAAAAAAAAGAAAAGAAAATTAGGAATTGATCTACTTCAAGATCTAGCTATACCACTCTTAGGCATAGAACCAAATGATGCTCCATCCTACCATAAGGACACTTTCAACTACAGTCATAGCAGCTTCATTCATAATAGCCAGTTATTGAGAACAACCCAGATGTCCTGCAATTGAAGAATGGATAAAGAAAATGTGGTATATTGATACAACAAAGTATTATTCTACAGTTTTTTTTTTTTAAAAAAAATGACCACATGACATTTGTAGGCAAACTGATGCAAGTAGAAAAATAAATCATCCTGAGTGAGGTAAATTATACCCAGAAAGACAAATATGGTATGTATTTACTTATAATTGGATATTAGCTCTAAAGTAAATGATAATCAAGCTATCATCCAGGCACCCAGAGAGGTTAGGTAAAGAGAAGGGCTATGGCAAGTAGGGGAGCATGGGTCTCTGTGGGAAGGGGAAATAGAATAGATTATACAGGTGGACATGGGGCAGGTGGGAGCAGGAGTGGGAAGGATCAAGTTGTGAGAACAAACAGCTGGAACTGGTGATGACGTGTAAAAACCTAGTGCAGTGGAAACTATGAGGATAACCCTAGTGAAGACCCCTAGTAATGAAGGTCCTGGAATCTGAATTGGCCATTTGTAGCCAGGCAAGGCCTCTAGTGGTAAGACTGGGTTACATTTGGATGGGCTGTTGGCCAAGGAGATCCTGAGGTAGGAGATCCATAAGCAACCCGGGTTGATGCTAGGTCAGAAGGTCTCTGAAAACTGATAGCAAGGATTTCCAAGGACAACTTCCACACAGTTCATTGAAAGTAGAGAGGGTAGGTGGGGGAGGCTTGGAGCCTTCACCCCTATGTTCTAGCCTTTTTGGTTCAAGAAGGTACTCTGCAGGCTTTGGAAATAGAATCTTAGACAGTAGCCCAGCCAAAAATCCTGCAACTTACAATCTGTCCTGCAGGCAAGATTTGCAGGGGCAATGGTGGCACAGATCTTGTGGGAATGGCCGGCCAATGTTTGGTATAACTTGAAGCCCATGCCATGAGAGGGAGTCCATGCCCTGTACCTCCTGGATGGTCAGGAACTGAAGACTGGATGTCCCAGAGACCTAGTATAGAACCAAATACAACTGGCAAAAGAATTAATGTGATACTTTCTAAGGATATTCTGCTATACTCATAGATTGATGCTGTGTCCTGTCATCATCAAAGAGGCTGCCTCTGGCAGCAGATGGGAGTGGGTATAAAGACCCACAGCCAGACATATGCAGAGAGAGTCTAAATTGAAGTCTCCATGGGGTTCCTCCCCTTGGATATTGGGAAACACCATGGAAGAGGGGGAGGAAAGACTGTAGGAGTCAGAAGGAGTGGAGGACACCAAGAGAATGTTGCCTACCCAATAAGCTAAGTAGGGCTTGCCTGAGCTCACAGAGACTGAATCTATAAGCATGGCCCACATGGGTTTGAATCAGGTTTTCTACATAAAAAGAAATTGTGGCCGTGAGTTTGGTGTTTTTGTGGGACTCCTAACAGTGCAAGTGAGTGTGTTTCTTACTCTTTTGCCTGCTGTTGAGACTCTTTTACTCCTATTGGGTTGCCTTGTACAGCTTTCACCTTGTCTTATTGTATCTTGTTTTGTCCTATTTGACTGTCTAATATTGGAGGCCTGCTCTTCTCTAAAGAGGAAATGCAGGGGAAGTATATCTGGAGACAGAGAGGAGGTTAAAGGGAACTAGGAATGGAGGAAGGGGAAACTGTGGTTGAGATATATTGTGTGAGGGAAGGTTCTATTTTCTTTATTTTTTTAAAGATTTATTTATTTTGAGTACCCTGTCATTATCTTCAGACACAGCAGAAGAGGGCATCAGATCCCATTACAGATGGCTCTGAACCACTATGTGGTTGCTGGAAATTGAATTCAGGACCCTCTGGAAGAGCAGTCAGTGCTCTTAACCATTGAGCCATCTCTCCAGCCCTCTATTTTCTATTTTCAGTGAAAATAAATAGACAGATTAACAAATCAGTGAAAATAAATAACCTAATTAAAAATGGGGTAAAGGTCTAAAAGTGGAAATCTCAAAAAGGAAACTCAAATGGCCAAGAGATAAAGAAATTTTCAACATCCTTAGCCAATAGGGAAATGAAAATCAAAACTACTTTGAGATTTCATCTTATGTCTGTCATAATGGCTAAGATCAACTACACAAGTAACAGCTCATGCTGGTGGGGATGTGGAATAAGGGAACACTCATCCATTGCTTGTGGAAGTGCAAATTTGTACAGCCACTATGGAAATAAGTGTGGTGGATTCTCAAGAAGATAAGAATCAATCTACCTCAAGATCTAGCTATCCCACTCTTGGGAATATACCCAGAGATCACTTCGCTCTACCAGAGAGATACTTGTTTAACCAACTTCACTGGTGTTCTGTTCATAATAGTAAAAAATTGGAAACAACTTAGATGCCTTCAACAGAAGAATGGATGGAGAAACTGTAGCACATTTATAAAAGAGAGTATTATGAAGCTATTAAAAAAAAAAAAGAAGGGCTGGTGAGATGGCTCAGCGGGTAAGAGCACCTGACTGCTCTTCCAAAGGTCCTGAGTTCAAATCCCAGCAACCACATGGTGGCTCACAACCATCCACAATGAGATTTGACTCCCTCTTCTGGAGTGTCTGAAGACAGCTACAGTGTACTTACATATAATAAATAAATAAATCTTTTAAAAAAAGAAAATATGAAAATTTCAGGTAAATGGATGGAACTAGAAAAAATCCTCTCGAGTGAGGTAACCCAGACCCTGAAAGATAAATATGGTATGTGTCTTAGTTAGGGTTTTACTGCTGTGAACAGACACCATGACCAAGACAAGTCTTTTTTTAACTTATTTTATTATTTTCTTCATTTACATTTCAAATGCTATCCTGAATGTCCCCTATACCCTCCCCCACCCTGCTCCCCTGCCCACCCACTCCCACTTCTTGGCCCTGCCGTTCCCTGTATGGACCAAGGCAAGTCTTATAAAAACAATTTAATTTAATTGGGGTTGGCTTACAAGTTCAGAGGTTCAGTCCATTATCATCAAGGTGGGAGCATGGTAGTATCCAGGCAGGCATGGCACGAGCAGAGCTGAGAGTTCTACATCTTCATCCAAAGGCTGCTAGTAGAAGATTGACTTCCAGGCACCTAGGGCGACAGTATTAAGCCCACACCCACAGTGACACACCTACTCCAACCAGGTCACACCTATTTCAACAAGGCCACACCTCCAAATGGTGCCACTCCCTGGTGCAAGAATATACAAACCATCATAGTATGTGTTTGCTTATATGCTGATATTAACTGTTAAGTCAATAATAACCAAGCTATATAATCAATCCATAGAATGTTAGATGATAGGTAGGAGACTGGAGGCAGGGCAGCTAGATCTCCCTAGTAAAGGAAAATAAAATAGATAGTTATAGATGGATGGGGAAAACTGGAATGAGAGGATCAAGTGAATTTGGAGGAGGAAGAGAAGGGTTAAGGGAGAAAATACAGGGAGAAACAGCTAAAATTAAGGGCCATTTGAGGGGTAGTATGGAAACCTAATACAGTAGAAACTTACTAAAATATATACAAATATGAAGGCAATCTAAATAAAAATCATCAAATAATAGGGGACACAGAGCTCCAAAGGGGTCCTGTGGGAACCTCCATACAAACAGGCTGTAGCCAAGCTCTCCACAAACTGATGGCAAGGCCCCACCCACTGCTGATGACAACATCTGCACAACTCAATGAACATGGAGAAATTGAGCTGATACCTACACAGGATCTTTGCCTCTATGTGCTAGTGTCTTTGGTACTGGAAGGTACTCTGCAGGCTACCAAAAGAGAAACATAAACGTGAACACAGCTACAAAGCCTTGCTCTACAATGATGTCCTGCCTGCAAGATCTGCTAGTGCAATGGTCACACAGATTGTGGGAGTGACCAACCAATATCTGATTCGACTGAAGGCCCCCCTCTAGGATGTAGAATATTGCTTGGATGACCAAGAACCTGAGACTAGCTAGCCCAGGGACCTAGGGTATAGCCAGATACTATTAAATGAACATACCAATAAAATGACTCCTAATGCACTCAGTTATACTCATAGGTCTCTGTCTTGCTCAGTTGTCATTAGAGAATCTTCCTCCTGCAGCAGATGGGAACAAATATAGAGACCAACAGGCAGATTTTATACAGAGAGTAAGAGACCTTGGAATACTCAGCCCTAAATGAGATATCTCCATCAAATTCCTTCCCTCAGGTCTAAAGGATTTCTACAGAAGATGAGGCAGAAAGAGCCAGAAGGGGCGGAAGATGCTGACAAAACAAAGCCCTCTATGTAAATCAACATGATCAATGCATATATGAACTCACAGAGTCGTAGGCAGCAAACACAGGGACTACACACGTCTGCAGCAGATGTGGTTCTAGAGCTGAAAGAAGTGGATACATGCCACCTCATCCCCTCCCTCACCCCCAACCCAGAAGCAATAATCAACTGATAACCACTTGCAAATGTAAATTTAGTTTTTTTCACTGGGCTCTCAGCAAGGGAATCGCACTACAATTAAGAGTAGGCTACATGCCCAGCAGGAGATGGCCAACAGAAAACTAACTCACTATCAGCTTTAGAGGTTCCTTGTTGTGTTAAGACTCTTCCTTGTTTGAAAATACCTTTTTATATTATTATTTTATCTTTTGTTCTTGTTTTATTTATATGTCTTTTGTCTCTCTTTTTACCCTATAAGTAAAGGGACAAAAGAGTACAGCAGCTGGAATATCAGCATCATCTCCCCTGGATCAAGACTGTGGGTGCAATGTGAGCCACGACCTCATTCTTTTGCCACCACGCCTTCCCTGTACCTTCACACTGTGAGCCAGAATAAATTCTCTCATCTTAAGTTGCTTTTGTTGGGTATTTTGCCACAGTAATGAGAAAAGTGGATAATACAGATATCCCTGCATGCGACTGAAGGGGTTACGGGGAAGGGGGTATGTGACCAGAACACGTGTGCTTTTGAAGGGCATCAAAGGCCAAGGCAGTTGAAGTAATATTGCCAGGGGAGGCTCTATCTTGGCCGTCATCACAGAGGTTTAAGAGATCTACAGTCTCAATCTCAGAACTGCTGTGTGATGTCTAGTCAGTTGTAAACCACTCTGGGTTCTGGTTTTCCATAGAAACAACAACAAAAAAGCGGGTGTGTATTGTGGGGGGAAATGGACAAATTGCTCTCAAGGGCTCACTTACTCCAGGTGCTTCAGTTCCATCTCACAAAGTGCTTTAAAAGGGGAGGTAGGGGTGCCCAGAGGAGCCCAGCAGACTTGGGACCCATCCTCTCTGCTTAAACCCAACATCCCTTCCAGCCTGTGCCTTCTGCAGGGGCAGATCATCAGCTTGTCTGTCCCTCTGAAGATCCTACACTCTGAAGGCCAATCAGATCTGCTGCACCCAGGGCAAGAGACTGCACAGTCTAAAGGCCTCCCAGGAGAACTGCTGCACCCAGGGCAACAGATTATCAGCATGCATGCCCAAGTCTGCTGGGCTTCTCTGTGTCCCTGAAGACCCCACAATCTGAAAGCCTCCCAGGAGATCTGCTACAGGAAGGGCCAAGGACTCCCAGGAGACCTGCAGCAACCCAGAGAAACAGGAGGCAGACTCCGGAGAGAACACCCAGGCCAGTTAACACCAGAGATGATCAGATGGTGAGAGGCAAGAGCAAGACCATAAGCAACAGAAGCCAATATACTTTGGCACCATCAGAACTCAGTTCTCCCACCACAGTAAGACATAGATAACCAAACACACCTGAAAACCAGGATGCTGACCTAAAATCCTATCTCATGAAGATAATAGAGTCCTTCAAGGAGGATATAAATAACTCACTGAAAGATATACAAGAAAATACAGGTAAACAGGTAGAAGCCCTTAAAAAGGAAACAAATCCCTTAAAAAATACAGGAAAACACAATAAAACAGGTTAAAGAATTGATCAAAGTAGCCCAATACCTAAAAATGGAAGTAAAAACAATAACAAAAACACATATGGAGGCAACCCTGGAAATGGGAAAACTAGGAAGGAGGTCAGGAGCTATAGATGCAAGCATAAATAACAGAATACAAGAGATAGAAGAGAGAATCCAGGCGTAGAAGATGCCTTAAAAGATATAGACACAACAGTCAAAGAAAATTCAAAACATAAAAGCAAAAATCCCAACCCAAAACACCCAGAAAATTCAGGACACAATGAAAAGACCAAACCTAAGAATAATAGGAAGAAGCCAGGCCTGTTGGTGCAGGCCTTTAATCCCAGCACTCGGGAGGCAGAGGCAGGCGGATTTCTGAGTTCGAGGCCAGCCTGGTCTACCAAGTGAGTTCCAGGACAGCCAGAGCTATACTGAGAAACCCTGTCTCGAAAAACCAAAAAAAAAAAAAAAAAAAAAAAAAAAGAATAATAGGAAGAGAAGTGAGCAAAGATTTCCAGCTCAGTGGACCAGAAAACATCTTCAACAAAATCATAGAAGTAAACATCCCCATCCTAAAGAAAGAGATCGCCATAAATGTACAAGAAGCCAAAAGAACACCAAATAGATTGGACCAGAAAAAGAAATAATAATAGTCAAAATACCAAATGCACAAAACAAAGAAAGAATATTAAAAGCAGTAGGGGGGAAAAGATCAAGTAGCATATAAAGGCAGACCTATCAGAATTACACCTGACTTCTCACCAGAGAAGATAAAAAGCTAGAAAATCCTGGGCAGATCTCATACAGACCCTAAGAGAACACAAATGCCAGCCCAGACTACTACTATACCCAACAAAACTCTCAATTACTGTAGATGGAAAAACCAAGTTATTCCATAACAGAACCAAATTTACACAGTATGTTTCCACAAATCCAGCCCTATAAAGGATAATGGATGGAAAACATCAACATAAGGAGGGAAACTACACCCTAGAAAAAGAAAGAAATTAAGTAATCTTTTAACAAAACCAAATGATGATAACCACACAAACATAAAAACAACAGGAAGTAACAATCACTTTTCCTTAATATCTCTTAACATCAATGGACTCAATTCCCCTAAAAAGACATAGACTATCAGACTGGTTGCGTAAACAGGACCCAGCATTATGCTGCATACAGAAAACACACCTCAGTGTCAAAGAAAGACACTATCTCAGAGTAAAGGGCTGAAAAACAATTTTCCAAGCAAATGGTCTCAAGAAACAAGCTGGAGTGGCCATTTTAATATTGAATAAAATCAACTTTCAACCAAAAGTCATCAAAAAAGATAAGGAAGGACACTTCATACTCATCAAAGGAAAAATCTACCAAGAAGAACCTTCAATTCTGAACATCTATGCTCCAAATGCAAGGGCACCCACATTCATAAAAGAAACTTTACTAAAGCTCAAATCACACATTACATACACCTCACGCAATAATAGTGGGGGACTTCAACACCCCACTCTCATTAATGGACAGATTGGGGAAACACAAACTAAACAGAGACACAGTGAAACTAACAGAAGTTATGGACCAAATGGATTTAACAGATATCTATAGAACATTTCATCCTAAAGCAAAAGAATATACCTTCTTCTCAGCACCTCATGGTACCTTCTCCAAAATTGACCATATAATCGGTCACAAAACAGGCCTCAACAGATACAAGAAGATTTAAATTATCCCATGCATCCTATCAGAACACTATGGATTAAGGCTGGTCTTCAATAGTAACAAAAGGAACAGAAAGCCCACATACACATGGAAGTTGAACAACGCTACTAAATGATAACTTGGTCAAGGAAGAAATAAAGAAATTAAAGACTTTTACAAATTTAATGAATATGAAGGTACAACATATCCAAACTTATGGGACACAATGAAAGCAGTCCTAAGAGGAAAACTTGTGGCTCTGAGTTCCTCCAAAAAGAAACTGGAGCGAGCATACTCTAGCAGCTTAACAGCACACCTGAAAGCTTTAGAACAAAAAGAAGCAAATTCACCCAAGAGGAGTAGATGGCAGGAAATAATCAAACTCAGGGCTGAAATCAACCAAGTAGAAACAAAAAGAACTATACAGCGAATCAACAAAACCAGGAGCTGG
This sequence comes from Mus pahari, assembly GCF_900095145.1. Taxonomy (NCBI): domain Eukaryota; kingdom Metazoa; phylum Chordata; class Mammalia; order Rodentia; family Muridae; genus Mus; species Mus pahari. The sequence continues at coordinate 129,617,042 of NC_034613.1, read as the reverse complement.
TTCCTTGAGAAAATCAACAAGATTTAGCCAGAATAACCAGAGGGCACAGAGAGGGTATCCAAATTAACAAAATCAGAAATGAAAAGGGAGATATAACAACAGAAACTGAGGAAATTAAAACAAACCATCAGATCCTACTACAAAAGCCTATACTCATCACAACTGGAAAATCAGGGTGAGATGAACAATTTTCTAGACAGATACCAAATACCAAAGTTAAATCAGGGTCAGATAAACCATCTAAATAGTCCCATAACCACTAAAGACATAGAAGCAGTCATCAAAAGTCTCCCAACCTAAACCGCCCACGACCAGATGGGTTTAGTGCAGAATTGTATCAGACCTTCAAAGAAGTCCTAATACCAATACTCTTCAGACTATTCTACAAAATAGAAACAGAAGGAACTCTACCCAATTCGTTCTATGAATCCACAATTACGCTGGTTCCAAAACCACACAAAGACCCAACAAAGAAAGAGAACTTCAGACCAATTTCCCTTATGAATATCCATACAAAAATACTCAATAAAATTCTTGCCAACCGAATCTAAGAACACATCAAAATGATCATTTACCACTATCATGTAGGCTTCATCCCAGGGATTCAGGGATGATTCAATATATGGAAATCCATCAACCTAATCCACTACATAAACAAACTCAAAGGAAAAAAACCCCACATGATCATTTCATGAGTTGCTGAAAAACTACTTGACAAAATTCAGCATCCCTTCATGCTAAAAGTCTTGGAAAGATCAGGAATTCAAGACCCATACCTAAACACAGTAAAAGCAATATACAGCAAACCAGTAGCCAACCTCAAACTAAATGGAGAGAAACTTGAAGCAATCCCACTAAAATCAGGGAGTAGACAAAGCTGACCTCTCTCTCCCTATCTATTCAATATAGTACTTGAAGTTCTAGCTAGAGCAATTTGACAACAAAATAAGGTCAAAGGGATACAAATTGGGAAGGAAGAAGTCAGAATATCACTATTTGCAGATGATATGATAGTATACTTAAGTGACCCCCAAAACTCTACCAGAGAACTCCTACAGCTAATAAACAACTTCAGCGAAGTGGCTGGATATAAAATTAACTAAAACAAATCAATAGCCAATGATAAACAGGCTGAGAAAGAAATTAGGGAAATGACACCCTTCACAATACTCACAAACAATATAAAGTATCTTGGTGTGACTCTAACCAAACAAGTGAAAGATCTGTATGACAAGAACTTCAAGTCTCTGAAGAAAGAAATCAAAGAAGACCTCAAAAGATGGAAAGATCTCCCATGCTCATGGATTGGCAGGATTAATATAGTCAAAATGGCCATCCTGCTGAAAGCAATCTACAGATTCAATGTAATCCCCATCAAAATTCCAACTTAATTATTCATAGAAAGAGCAATTCTCAAATTCATTTGGAATAACAACAACAACAACAAAAACCAGGATAGCAAAAACTATTCTCAACAATAAAAGAACTCCTGGGGGAAGTAGCATCCCAGACCTCAAACTCTACTGCAGAGCCATAGTCATAAAAATTCCATAGTATTGGAACAGTGACAGGAAGGTAGATCAATGGAATAGAACTGAAGACCCAGAAATGAACCCACATATCTATGGTCACTTGATCTTTGACAAAGGAGCTAAAACCATCCAGTAAGAAAAAAAAAATTTTTCAACAAATGGTGCTGGTTCACCTGATAGTCAACATGTAGAAGAATGCAAATTAATCTATTCTTATCTCCCTGTACAAAGCTCAAGTCTAAGTGAGTCAAGGACTTCCACATAAAACCAGATACACTGCCGGGCGTGGTGGCGCACGCCTTTAATTCCAGCACTCGGGAGGCAGAAGCAGGTGGATTTCTGAGTTCGAGGCCAGCCTGGTCTACAAAGTGAGTTCCAGGACAGCCAGGGCTATACAGAGAAAC
>NC_034613.1:129608942-129614976 GCF_900095145.1 Mus pahari | reverse complement strand
CAATATATACAAAGAACTCAAGAAATTAGACTCCAGAGAACCAATTACCCTATTAAAAAATGTGGAACAGAGCTAAACAGAGAATTCTCAGCTGGGGAAAGTTGAAGGGTTCATAAACACCCAAAGAAATGTTCAACATCCTTAGTCATCAGGGAAATGCAAATCAAAACAACCCTGAGATTTCACCTCACACCAGTCAGAATGGCTAAGATGAAAAACTCAGGTGACAGAAGATGCTGTCGAGGATGTGGAGATCCTCCTCCATTGGGATTGCAAGCTTGTACAACCACTCTGGAAATCAATCTGGAGGTTCCTCAGACAATTGGAAATAGATCTTCCTGAAGACCCATCTATACCACTCTTGGGCATATACTCACAAGATGCCTCACCATGCCACAGGGGCATGTGTTCCACTATGTTCATAGTGACTTTATCTGTGATAGTCAGAAGGTAGAAACAACCCAAATGCCCCACAACAGACAATAGATACAGAAAATGTGGTTCATTTACACAATGGAATACTATTCGGCTATTAAGAACATGAACATCTTGAGTTTCGCTGGTACATGGATAGAATTAGAAAATATCATCCTAAGTGAGGTAACTCAGACCCCAAAGTGCATACTAATCAGTGGATATTAGCCAAAAAAGTACAGAATATCTAGGACACAATCCACAAAACTCAAGAAGGTTAGCAAGCCAAAGGGCCCAAGTGAGGATGCAATCCCACTTGGCAGAGAGAAGAACACAATCACAGGAGGCAGAGGGAGGGAGGAAGGGTCCTGGGTGGGAGAGGGGAGGAGAAGGGGGAAAAGGGGAATATGATCAAGTATGGGAGGGGGGAACAGGAGAGAAATCCTGAGGACCAGCAGAAAGAATAGAAACAGGGAACTTTAGGAATTGGGAGGTGGGGGAACCCTCTAGAAAGTACCAGAGACCTGGGAGCTGAGAGTCTATCAGGACTCAAAAGCAGGGACCTTAGATGAAATGCCCTACAGTGGGGAGAGAGAACTTATAGAGTCCATATCCAGTAGAAAGACAGGACATCAAGTGGAGGGATGGGGTTGCCATCTTACACTCAAAAACTCTGACCCAGAATTGTTCCTGTCTGAAAGAACTGCAGGGACAAAAATGGAGAAGAGACTGAGGGAAAGACTGTTCAGTAATCAGCACAAGTTGGGATCTGTCTCAAGGAGAGACTCCAAGACCTGACACTATTTGATGCTATGTTGTGCTTACAGACAGGAGCCTAGCATGGCTGTCCTCCAAGAGACCCAATAAACAGCTGACAGAGACAGATGCAGATATTTACACCCAACTGATAGACTGAAGTTGGAGACCCATGTGGTTAAGTTAGGGAAAGCCTGGAAGAAGTTGAGGAGGAGGGCAACCCCAGCAGTCTCAATTAACTCAGACCCATGAGATCTCTCAGACACTGAGACACCAACCAGGCAGCATACACTGGCTGGTCCAAGGCACCAGATACATACACAAAAGAGGAACGTCTGATTTTGCCTTAGTGGGAGAAGAGATGTCTAACCCTAGAGAGACTTGAGGCCCCAGGGAGTGGGCAGGCCTGGCGGGGGTAGGGGCTAGGGACATCTTCTTGGAGACAGGGGGAGGAGGAATGGGATGAGGAACTATGGGAGGGTGGATCAGGAGGAGGGTAACAACTGGATTGTAAAAACAAATAAAATAAAAGTAATAAAAAGTGGGGAGGGTGCTAGAACTCTCTCTGTCCCTGACTTGTCTGTGGCCTTGAGCCAGCTGCTGGACCTCTCTCTCAGCCTATTTCCACATCTGAGATATCAGGAGATCGGGGAGGAGAGGCCCGACATCCAATGATTCTCCCCAGAGGATGCTCACCCTCTTCTGCAGCTGAAAAGCTTTGGGCAAATCAGAGGAAAGTGAGACACTGGTCACAGATGAACCCCTTTCCACATCTTCTGTCTTCTCCCACTGCCCTCCCCGCCCCACTGTCAGGAGCTTGCAGCACTGGCTCGCTTGCCAAACTTGTTGCCATGACAACGGGTTACAAATAACTCAGATGCCTGCAAAGATATTAACCCAAGAGCTGCTGGGCCAAGGGCTTCTTGTTCCTTTCCCAGACCAGACTAAGGGAACAGTGCCACAAATTCTTTAGGATCAATTCTCTCCCGTGCTGACAGGCCTGCCAAGGTTCCTCAGTGTCACAAGAATAAGACCTGGCAATCCAGGTCCTCTGAAAACCTGATTCAAATCTTTCCAATCTTATTTCCCACTCGTCCCCATTAAGAAGTGATCGCTCCTATTTTTTGACACCTGCTGTCTGACACGCCTGGTTTTGGATGCTTTATATGCAACATCTATGAAAATCTCCCCCAAACTTCTATTAGGTAGAAGGTATTGTCTTACCTGAGACTATATGCTGCCTGAGACATTTACAGTAAGGATTGAGGTTCATGGATATGAGGAATTCAAACTCAAATCCCTAAGATACCCAAACCCAGGCATTTTGTGTTGCCCATGGTTCACAAATGTTGGCCTACATAGTTTGTATATCCAAAAAAAAAAAAAAGCTATGGGCTGGTAAAACTCTAGATTCTAACATTTAGTTAAAAAGGTAGAAATATAGCTGTGCACAGCGACACAAGTCTGTAATCCCAGCTACTCAGGAGGCTGAGACAGAAAGATCAAGTGCCAGCCTAGATAATTTAGTGATATTCTGCCTCAAAAAAATTGCATTGGGCATAGTGGCAAATGCCTTTAATTCTAGATTTCTGGAGATAGAGTCTGAGGCAGGTGGATCTCTGAGAGTTTGAGGCCAGCTTGGTCTACACAGTGATTTCCATGCTAGCCATAGCTATATAGTGAGACTCGACATTAACCAAAAAAAAAAAAATTTACTTGAAAACTGAATTTAAGAATACATTAAAAACATCATTCATCATGATCAAATTGGCTTCATTGCATACATGCAGAAATGGTTCAATATATACATGTCAATAAATATAATTAACCACATAACTGGACTAAAAGAGAAATCTCATGATCATCTCAGTAGATAAGAAAATTCCTTTGCAAAATCCACTCCATTCAAGATAAAAGACCCCAAATAAGCTGGAGAGGTTGTTTAGTACCTAAAAGCACTTGTTGCTTTTACAAAGAACCTGCCTTCAGTTCCCAGAACCTATATGGTATCTCACAATAGTCTATAACTCCAATTTCATGGGATTTTTATACTCTCTTCTGACCTCTATGGGTACCAAGCATGTAGATGGTAAACATACAGACGCAAAGGCAAAATATACATCTACATAACATAAAATATATAAATCTTAAAAAATCCTTAAGATCCCAGAACACTAAAGACAGGGAAACATTTCATTAACAGCTATGTAGACAAATTTATAGTAAACATCTTAATAACTGGAGGAAAACTCAAAGCATCACCATTAAGATCAGGAACAAGACAAAAGAAGGAAAGCTTCTAAACTCTTCTAAAGAACCTAGCATTCCTATTTGATATAGTGCTTAAAGTTGTAGCTAAAGCCATCAGAGGAGAAAGGGGGGAAATGGAGGGGGAGGGTGTCTGTGAGGGGGCTCTGGGAGGGAGGGCAGTGTTTGGGATGTACATAAGTAAATATTAATGTAAAAAAGAAAGTGGCGAAATTAAAAAGGGATATAAATAGGAAAGGAAGAAGTCAAAGTAACTTCATTTGCAATTGATACAATTCTACATGTATAAGAGAAGACTCCACCAGAAAATTTCTAGAGGTGATAAACTCTTGCATCAAAATGGCATGACATGAAATTAATACACCAAAATCAGTAGCTTTCCTGTATACCGGTTACAAACATACTGAAAAAGAAATTAAAGAAATAATGACATTCACAGTAGACAGACACACAGACACATACACACACATACACACAGAGGCACACACACACACACACACACTACCTGGGAAGAAACATAACAAGGAAGTGAAATATCTCTATAATAAAAACTTTAAAACAGTAAAGAAACTGAGAAAGACACTAGAAAATGGAAAGCGCCCCTATGCTCATGATCAAAATGAATGTGAAAATTGTCATCCTACCAAAAGTAATCTATGATTCAATATTATCCCAATCAAAATTCTAGTAATGATTCTTCAGAGAAATATAAGAATTCAAAAATTCATATTGAAGCACAATATGGCCTTGTGGGTAGACCCGAGTTTGTTTGTTTGTTTGCTTGGTTGGTTTGTTTTTTGTTTTCCTCTTCAGTTGAAAGAATTCCTTTGAGCATTTCCTGTAGAGGCAGTTTAGTAGTCACAGATTTAGTTTTTGTTTAAATTATGACAGTTAGCTTTGCTAGGTATAATAGTTTGAAATACATAATCTCAAGGCCTTCTGCCTTTTAAATTTTTCAGTTGAGTAATCTGCTGTTATTCGGATGGGCCTGCCTTTATAAGTAACTTAGTGTTTTGGTTTTTACTTTTTGCTGTTTTGTTTTCAACATACTTTCTTTGTTCTCTGTATTTTGCATCTTCATTAAACTATGAGGAGTGATTCTTTTCTAGTCTTATTTTTTTGACATCCTAAATGCCTCTTATATTCCCTCTTTGGGAATTTCATACAATATATTTTTATAAATTCTTTTATTTTTTCGAGATTATAATTTCATCATTTACCCCTCCCCTTTCCTCCTTCCAAACTCCCCCATACACTACTCCTTGCTCTTTTTCAAATTCATGGCCTTTTCCCATTACTATTACACACACACACACACACACACACACACACACACATTTATATACATATACATATACATATACATATACATATACATATACATATACATATACATATACATATACATATACATATACATATACANCATATACATATACATATACATATACATATACATATACATATACATATACATATACATATACATATACATATACATATACATATACATATACATATACATGTATGCATTTCTCCCATTCTCAGCATTCCTAATTGCCTGTAGTTGTTTGTATATGGTCAGGGCCTTCCCCATCTACTTTAGCATGTCTAATGCTCTTGTCCTTGTTTAGCTCTTGTCTAGGCAGTCATGTTGGAAAGACTTCATGAGTATAGATTTTGACATTCCTAGGAGATACACTATCACAGCAAACCCCATGATTCTCTGCCTCCTACAATCTTTCCACATCCGCTTTCTCTGACCCTTAAGTGCAGGAGTTGGTTTTTTTCTTTGTTTTTTGGGGTTTTTTTGTAGATATATCCATTAGGACTGAGTTCTACAACTCTGCATTTTAATTGGCTATGGTTTTCTGCAATAGTCTCTGTTGCAAAGAAACATTTCCTAGTTGACGGATGAGGACTAAACTTACCTGTGGGTATAATAACAAGGAGTTAGAATGTAGTTAGGGATTATGCTGGTTTAGTAAAGTGCTTGTTGTAGGTTCTCTTCCAAGATCCATGACTTCAGTAACCTTGGGTTTCTAGAGGTATCAGGCTAGGTTTCCAAAACCAGACATGTTTTCCCTTTTGTTGAGTTAGTCTTAAGTTCAATAAGAGAGCTGTTGGATACCGCCAAAGTATTTATTCTACTACTGCATCCTTAGGGTTATTGTGCAAGGGAACTTGTAACTGGGTAGGATTATTGGTTGCTTCCCTCCTTTGGAAGATTCATGATACCTTTTGACATCATAAAAGTTTGTCCTCAGGGAGAGGATTTTCAGGTCGGTTCAGTTTCAGCTCATCAGCCCAGTGGATCTATTGTGTAGTATTTTCCTGGACATTTAAACATTCCATCCTGTGGAGAATTCTGTTCTTTAAACCAAAAGATAGAGATCTCAAGATAGCTTCAGGAAGTTTCTGAAACTAAAAAGGGACTAAACAAAGTCCCTTCCTCCCAGAGTAAAGCCTGCTGAGAGCGACTCCTAGACAAGACAAGTAGCAAAGAAAACAAAACACAGACCTGACTAGGTAGCTGCCTGGATGAAGCAGAAGACAGCCAAGCTGACAGGAAGAGGTTTCTTTTTTTTTTCTTTTT
>NC_034613.1:129606475-129607642 GCF_900095145.1 Mus pahari | reverse complement strand
GCATCCACAATAGTGTCTGGTTTGGGTGGTTGTTTTATGGGATGGATCCCCAGGTGAGGCAGTCTCTGGATGGTCATTCCTTCAGGCTCTGCTTCACACTTTGTCTCTGTAACTCCTTCCATGGGTATTTGGTTCCCTCTTCTAAGGAGGATTGAAGTATCCACACTTTGGTCTTCCTTCTTCGTGAGTTTCATGTGTTTTGCAAATTGTATCTTGGGTATTCTGAGCTTCTGGGCTAATATCCACTTATCAGTGAGTGCATATCATGTGTGTTCTTTTGTGATTGTTTTTGGTAAGATAGCCATTTTCAATATGTTAAGCCTACCTATCCATGAGCATGGGAGACCTATTCATTTTTTGATATCTTTTTGATTTCTTTCTTCAGAGAAGTGAAGTTCTTGTCATACAGATCTTTTACTTCCTTGGTTAGAATTACATCAAGATATTTTATATTATTCATGGTTATTGTAGAGGGTGTTGATTGCCTGATTTTTTTTCTCAACCTGTTTATCATTTGTATAAAGGAGGGCTACTGATTTCTGTGAGTTAATTTTGTATCCAGCCACTTTGCTGAAGTTGTTTTTCAGCTGTAGCAGTTATCTGATAAAGAGGAACACTCCTCCGTTGCTGGTGGGATTGCAAGCTGGTACAAACACTCTGGAAATCAGTTTGGCAGTTCCTCAGAAAATTGGATGTAGTCCTACCGGAGGATCCAGCAATACCACTCCTGGACACATACCCATAAGATGCTCCAACAAGTAATAAGGACACATGCTCCACTATGTTCATAGAAGCCTTAATAGCCAGAAGCTGGAAATAACCCAGATGTCCCTCAACAGAGGAATGGATACAGAAAATGTGATACATTTACACAATGGAGTACCATTCAGCTATTAAAAACAATGAATTCATGAAATTCTTAGGCAAATGGATGGATCTGGAGCATGTCATCCTGAGTGAGGTAACCCAATCACAAAAGAACACACATGATATGCACTCACTGATAAGTGGATATAAGCCCAGAAGCTCAGAATACCCAAGATACAATTCGCAAAACACATGAAACTCACGAAGAAGGAAGACCAAAGTGTGGATACTTCAATCCTTCTTAGAAGGGGGAACCAAATACCCATGGAAGGAGTTACAGAGACAAAGTGTGAAGCAGAG
>NC_034613.1:129599127-129606335 GCF_900095145.1 Mus pahari | reverse complement strand
CATTGGACAGAGCACAGGATCCCCAAAGAAGGAGCTAGAGAAAATACCCAAGGAGCTGAAGGGGTTTGCAGCCTCATAGGAGGAACAACAATATGAATGAACCAATACCCCCAGAGCTCCCTGGGACTAAACCCCAACCAAAGAAAACACATGGTGGGACTCATGGCTCTAGCTGCATATGTAGCAGAGGATGGCCTAGTTGGTCATCAATGGGAGGAGAAGCCCTTGGTCTTGTGAAGGTTCTGTGCCTGGTATAGGGGAATGCCAGGGCCAGGAAGTGGGAATGGATGGGTTGGTGATCAGGGGAAGGGGGATGGGATAGGGGGTTTTCAGGGTGGGGAAACTAAGAAAGGGGATAGCATTTAAAATGTAAATAAAGAAAATATTCAATAAAAAAGTTCTCTGAATTTTTGGGGTCATTTATGCATATTATCATATCATCCCCAAATAACAATTCTTTGACTTCTTCTTTTCCAATTTATATCCCCTTGATCTCCTTAAGTTTTCTTATTTTTCTAGCTAGAACTTCAAGTACTATATTGAATAGACAAGGAGAGCATGGGCAGTCTTGTCTTTTCCCTGACTTTAGTGGATTGCTTTAAGTTTTTCTCCGTTTAGCTTGATGTTGGTCATTGGCTTGCTGCATATTATGTTTAGGTATGTGCCCTGTATCTCTGAATTCTCTAATGCCTTTAACATGAAGGGGTGTTGGATTTTATCAAAGACTTTTTTTTAAGCATCTAATGAGATAATCATGTGATTTTTTTCTTTCAGTTTGTTTATATCACATTGATGAATTTTTACATATTGTACTATCCCTGCACTCCTGGGATACTTGATTTTGATGGATGATGTCTTTGATGTGTTCCTGAATTTGTTTTGTGAGTATTTTATTGAGTATTTTTGCATCAATGTTCATAAGAGAAACCAGTCTGAAGTTCTCTTTTTTGTTGAGTCTTTGTATGGTTTAGGTATCAGGGTGACCGTGGCCTCGTAAAATGAATTTGACAGTATTCCTTCTGTTTCTATTTTGTGGACTATTTTAAAGATTATTGATATTAACTCTTTTCAAAATGTCTGGTAGAATTCTGCAGTAAAACCATCTAGCCCTGGGCTTTTTTTGGTTGGGAAACTTTTAATGACTGCTTCTATTTCTTTAGGGGGTATAGGGCTGTGTAAATAGTTGACCTGATCTTGATTTAACTTTGGTAAGTGGTATCTGTCTAGAAAATCATTGATTTCATTAAGATTTTCCAATTTTGTGGAGTATAGTATTTTGAAGTAAGACCTAATGATTCTTAGAATTTCCTCAGTTTCTGTTGTTTTATCCTTTCATTTCTGATTTTGTTGATTTGTCTCTCTGTATTTAGTTTGGCTGAGGGTTTCTCTAGTTTGTTGATTTCTCAAAAAAAAAAGGGGGGGGTTTGTGATCATTGATTCTTTGTATTGTTTTCTTTGTTTCTTTTTTTAATAAGATATTTTCTTTATTTACATTGCAAATGTTATCCCCTTTCCTAGTTTTCCCTCTGAAAATCCCCTATCCCCTCCCCCCTGCTCACCAACCCACCCACTCCTGCCTGTTTTCTTTGTTTCTAACTGATTTATTTCAGCTCTAATTTTTTATTGTTTCCTGCCTTCTACTCCTCTTTGGTGTGTTTGATTCTTTTTTTCCTCTAGAGCTTTCAGATGTACTTTTAAATTGTTGGTATGAGAACTTTCTAATTTCTTTATGGAGGCACTTAGTGATATGAACCTTCCTCTTTAGCACTGCTTCCATAAATTTGGGTATGTTTTACTATCATTTTCATTGAATTCTAGAAATTCTTTAATTTCTTTCTTTATATCTTCCCTGACCCAGAGATCATTGGATAAAGAGTCGTTCAATTTCCATGAGTGTGTAGGCTTTCTGGGTTTTCTGTTGTGCTTGTAGTCCAGCTTTAGTCCATGGTGGTCTGATAAGATACAAGGCATTATTTCAATTCACTTGTGTCTGTTGAGGCTTGCTTTGTGACTAACTATGGTCAATTTTGGAGAAGGATTCATGAGGTGCTGAGAAGAAGGTATATTTTTTTGTGGCTGGGTGAAATATTCTTTAGATGTCTGTTAGGTCCATTTTATTCATAATGTCGGTTAGTTTCATTATTTCTGTTTGTTTTTGTCTGAATGGCTTGTCAATTGGTGAGAGTGGGATGTTGAAGTCTCCCACTATTAATGTGTGAGGTTCAATGTGTGGTTTAAGTTTTAGCACTGTTTCTTTTACAAACATGGGTGTCTTTTGGGGGTATAGATGTTCAGAATTGAGATATCATCTTGGTAGATTTTTCTTTTGATGAGTATGAAGTGTCCTTCCCTGTGTCTTTTGATTAACTTTGGTTAAAAGACTATTTTATTAGATATTAGAATGGCTTTTTCATCTTGATTCTTGGGTCCATTTATTTTGAAAACTTTTTTTCCAGATCTTAACTATGAGGTAATATCTATCTTTATTACCAAGGTGTGTTCCATGTATGCAGCAGAAAGATGGTTCTTGTTTTTTTTTTTTAAGATTTATTTATTATATGTAAATATGTAAGTACGCTGTAGCTGACTTCAGACACTCCAGAAGAGGGCATCAGATCTTGTTACGGATGTTTGTGAGCCACCATATGGTTGCTGGGATTTGAACTCAGGACCTTTGGAAGAGCCGTTGGTGCTCTTACCCGTTGAGCCATCTCACTAGCCCGGATTTTTTTTTTTAAAGGTTTATTTATTTATTATATGTAAGTACACTGTAGCTGTCTTCAGACACTCCAGAAGAGGGCGTCAGATCTTGTTACAGATGGTTATGAGCCACCATGTGGTTGCTGGGGTTTGAACTCCAGACCTTCGGAAGAGCAATCGGGTGCTCTTACCCACTGAGCCATCTCACCAGCCCCGGATCTTGTTTTTTAATACATTCTGTTAGCCTGTGGGTTTTTAAAAATTTGTTGAATTGAGTATATTGATGTTGAGAGATATTAATGATATATAATTATATTATATATAATGATATATATTTGTGTGTGTGTGTGTGTGTGTGTGTGTGTTTGTGTGTGTGCTTTCCTTGGTTTTGCTGGTATGGAATTACTTATTTCCTGTGTTTTCTTGCATGTAGTTATCCTCCTTAGGTTGGAGTTTTCCTTTTACTATTTTCTGGATAGGTGGATAGATATTATTTGAATTTGGATTTGTGTTGAAATACCTTGTTTTCTGCATCTATGGTGATTGAGAGTTTTTCTGGGTATAATACTCAGGTTGGCACCTGTGGTTTTTAGCGGTTGCAAGATATCTGTCCAGGCCTTTCTAGTTTTTAGTGTCTCTGTTGAGAATTTGGGTATAATTCTGGTAGGTCCACCTTTGTATGTTACCTGGCTTTTTCCCTTGCTGCTTTTATTATTATTTTATTATTTTTCTTTGTTCTATAGATTTCATATTGATTATTATATGGTGGGAGGAGTTTCTTTTCTTTTCTAATTGGTGTTTTAAAGGCTTCTTGAATGTTTATAGGCATCTCTTTCTTTAGGTTGGGAAGGTTTTCTTCTATGATTTTGTTGAGAATATTTTTCTGGGCCTTGGAGCTGAGACTCTTCAATTTCTTCTATTACTATTATACTTAGGTTAGGTCTTTTCATGGTATCCCAGATTTCTGGGATGTTTTGTGCAGGAATTTTTTAGATTTAATATTTTCTTTGACTGATGTATCAGTTTCTTCTATTGTATCTTCTACAACTGAGATTCTCTCTACCATCTCCTATATTTTGTTGGTGATGCTTGCATCTGTTGTCCTTGTTTTCTTCCCTAGGTGTTTTGTTTTGTTTTGTTTTGTTTTGTTTTGTTTTGATTTTGTTTTTTTTCCAGACAGGGTTTCTCTGTGTAGCCCTGGCTGTCCTGGAACTCACTCTGTAGACCAGGCTGCCCTCGAACTCAGAAATCTGCCTGCCTCTGCCTCCCAAGTGCTGGGATTAAAGGCATACACCACCACACCCGGCCTTCCCTAGGTTTTTAATCTCCAGGATTCCCTCAGTTTGTGTTTTCTTTATTGCTTCTATTTCTAATTTCAGGTCTTGCACAGTTTTATTCATTTCCTTCACCTGTTTAATTGTATTTTCCTGTATGTTTTTAAGGGATTTCATGGTTTCCTCTTTAAAAATCTCTGCTTGATTGTATTTCCTGTATTTTCTTAAGGGATTTATTAATTTCCTCTATAAAGGCTTCTATCATCTTTATGCGATTGAATTTATGATAATTTTCTTGTGATTTGGTTGTTTTAGGATATCAGGGGCTTGCTGTAGTAGAGTAGCTGTACTTCGGAGGTGTCATATTGATCTGGCTTTTGTTGATTGCATTCTTTCAGGGTCCTTTAGCTATCTGGATGGTTTTGGTCCCTGAATGTTCCTGTTGTTGTTCCTGTTAGAAGGGGGTGAACCTTGATGGTCCTGGTGTGGCAGTCCTCTGATGGATATACTTGGTCTGTATGTTTCCTGACCTGCAAGCATGTATGATTCTAGAGCTGCAGATCCAATGAAGCTGGGTGGAGAGGCAGCAGGAGAATGGAGGTCCCCCTGGGCTAGCATGCTGCTGAGGGCAGTTTGGGTTGGCCCAGAGGGCTCAGAGAACAGGGAAGATGGGCGGGGGAAGGGAAGCTTACCTGTAGGGTTCAGGAGTCGTAGGTCTGTTTTCTAAATTTTCAGTCCTGCTTCTTCTTTTTGTCCCCTTTTGTCCTACTTTTTTTTCCCTTTTGACAGAAGAGCTCACTATGTAAACCCCAAATTTGCAATGTCTCCTGCTTCAGTCTCTCAAGTGCTAGAATTACAGGTGTGAGCCATCTACTTGTGTTGATAACAATTTTATTAAAACATTTCTCTCTTATTGTTTTTTCCCTAAGCAGTCAAAAAGAACCAGGTAATTCCTTAAAACACATTGCTTAGAAATAACTTCAGCTACTCATAGAAGCAGAGTAGTATAATGATGGTTACTTGTTGGTGGGGGTTCAGAGGTCGGGAGACTTTTGGGGAGAGAGTATGAGATTTCAGTTAGCCAGGAAGAGATCTCCAGATCTAATGGGAACTAGTTCAAGAGATTAGTGGTGGTCATCTATAAGTCAAGGCCATGGGAGCCTGAAGTAAGAGGTTCTGCCTACATAGTAAAACCTGGCCTCAATGGCATTACCCTACAATATAGTTCAAGAATTCTGTTGCAAAACATGATGAATTTTGTTAATAGTAATGTATAATTTGGGATTACTAAACAAATATATTTTAAAAGTATGCTCTCTATAAGATACACATGTTGAGTAATGCATATTGTAGCAACTCTCAACCTATGTTTCATGACCCCTTTGAACTACTCTTTTACAGGGGTCACCTAAGACCACCAGAAAACACAGATATTTACATTATGATTCATAAGAGTAGCAACACTAAAGTTAAGAAGTAGCAATGAAAATAACTTTATGGTTATGGATTCCTGAAACATGAGGAACTGTATTAAAGGGCCGCAGCATTAGGAAGGTTGAGGCCCACTGACATATAGGTTTTCTTTAGGGGGAGGAGTGGATGGAAGGTTTTGCTGTTACTTTGTTGTTTTACTTTTTACAGTGATGGAGATCAAAGCCAGAGCCTTGACAATGCTAAGAAAGTACTGTACCTCCACTGAGATATACCTCTAGCCCAGGTAATATATGTGTCAAGTACTCAATTTAGTTATTCCACAAAGCACACACACATTTTTTTAGACAGGGTCTCTCTATGTATCCTTGGCTGTCCTGGAATTCACTCTGTAGACCAGACTGACCTTGAACTCAGACATCTGCCTGCCTCTGCCTCCCTAGTGCTGGGATTAAAGATGTGCACCACCACCACCACCCCACAAAGCACACATATTTTAAAACATTTAAAATTAATAATAGGTTCAGTACCAGTGGCATGGCTTAATGGATAAAAAACACTTGGTGCCAACCCTAACACCTGAAATCAGTCCCTGGGACTCACATGGTAAAAAGAGAGAACTGGCTCCTGCAAGTTGTCCTCTGTGGGAAGCAACGTAATGCCATTACAAGATGGTGCTGGCTACCACTGGCCACCGCCCGTGTATTTCGGTTAAACAACCAATGTGCGCAGCTGCAAATGGGTTTCATGCCAAGTCACAGCCTGTCCCGGGGCATGTAAATTAAGGACTGAAAGCAGAACCAATCAGACATGGCCACACCAGTCCTAGGCCTATAAAAGCAGTGCTAGTTCTAGGGCTCGGGGTCTTTTGCCTCTACAATCAAACTCCCACAGTAAACGTGTGCAGAAGAATCCTGTTGAGGCGTCTTCCTTGCTGGCAAGATCGGCGTCTCCAACAAGTGGTGCTGAAACCCAGGAACTGTGAACATCTGCAGGCACGAGCGAGGACCCCCTGTTACAGGGAGGATTCAGAACTGCATTACGGGGAGATGAAGAAAGAAGGTTCCTGAGTAAACTGCTGAGAGAAGAACTGGTGGTTGCATAAAGTTCAGAACTTTCAGCGGTCAAGGTCTGTTGGCAGGGTAAGTTCTTGGTAAGTAGGACTTACAACCCCAGGAGTTTGGGGAAGGACCTCGGGGAAGCATAGAGGTTAAGGATCCTGGAACAGGGACGAATTTAAAAGGTTCTCAGTAAGGAAACATATCATGCCCGGTAGATGGACAAAGAAGGTTCTTGGTACAGAGAGAAAGTTAAGCAAGGTTAAGGTTCAAAGTTAGGTTCCCAGCACAGGGACAAAATTAAAAGTGAAGAGAGCAGGAGGAGATTGCTTAAAAAATGAAAATAAGAGAGGTGTTGGTGCAGCTGTTAGTAATTTTGAGTTTGATTAAATTTTGCCTGGTGGACAAAAGTGGAAAGTATGCTACCAGATTAGAAAAGTTTTTCTGTGGCCAGGCTGGATATTTTAAAAAAGATTGCTTTCCCAATCGCCCAAGGCCAACTACTGCAGCTCCCGTGAGACGTCCAAAATTATGTCCACGGTATAAGGACTCATGCAGCAGAGGCAGAAGGGTGCAGGCGAGAAGCCAGTGGAGGAGAGGAGAGGCTGGAGAATGGGAGAGTGAGGAGGGAAGTTCGGATGGGTTGTCTGACGGTGGAGACCCTGACCCATGTTTGGGCTAGCTGCCCTCATTACCACTTAATCAAAGCAGCTGGCTCAACTCCCTTGTTAACTCTCAGCTGAAA
>NC_034613.1:129594522-129598966 GCF_900095145.1 Mus pahari | reverse complement strand
GTGAAACAGGAACATCAATGTGGAGATTGCCATCGCTCAGCAGTGGTTGAAGATGATCCAGAGGACCTTCAGCTTCCTCAAGGGTTGGGAGGGATGGTCTTCTGGGGAACCCGAGTGGAACCTATTACCTCTGCCTTTTCCTACTTTAAAGAGTGTGTGGGAGTGGTTCTTTTTGGCANGGCTATGTGCTCTGGTTGGTCTACAAATTCAGATCTCAACAAAAACGTGACAAGGTGGTTATAGCCCAAGCACTAATGGCCATTGAACAGGGGGCCTCCTCTGAGGTATGGTTAAGGCATTTGAGTCCTCAGCTCTTGCACCCCACGGGATTTTGATTACCTATTGCACTGGGATGAGTGAGGCTTGACTACTCAGGACAGCCTTTGCACATCCTTGAGTCTTATTGCACGCGATAAGGTGTCCTAAGGAGGTCTATCTTTATTCCATCTTGATTTCTGTGGATTGATGAAATTCATACATGGATCGATGAATTAGGGTTAATCAAACAAAAAAGGGGGAGTTGTGGGAAGCCACGTAACGCCATTACAAGATGGCATTGGCTACCACTGGCCACCGCCAGTGTATTTCGGGTAAACAACCAATGTGCGCAGGTGCAAATGGGTTTCAGGCCAAGATACAGTCCGTCCCGGGGCATGTAAATTAAGGACTGAAAGCAGAACCAATCAGACATGGCCACGCCAGTCCTAGGCCTATAAAAGCAGCGCTAGTTCTAGGGCTCGGGGTCTTTCGCCACAGCAATCATGCTCTCCCAGTAAACGTGTGCAGAAGAATCCTGTTGTGCGGCGTCATTCCTGCTGGCGGGAGGGATGCCGACAGTCCTCTGATGTTCAAACTTGTGCAAAGGCACACATGTGCAACATTCATATGGAACTCACAACCCCCACACACAGAAATAAATGTGAAAAAATTACATTAAATATTCAATTTCTTTGCTCACAAATTATACAGGAGAAAGTCTAACTTTCAAGAGTTCCCCCCGAAACATTGATTACAAATGCATTCAACATTGAAACTTTGATCATACATGTACTTTTTTTAGATCCACTGTCTTGGAGCTCTTATGAACCTATGTTGATGATGTACAACTTACATAGCCCATACTCCATCGGAGACTGCATTTTGAAACACTGGACAACTGAGATACACACCTGCCTGGGACTGATATATCTCCCTAGAAAACCATATAAAATGTTGGGTGTTGTGGCTCATTCCTGAAATCTCAATAGTCTGGAGGCTGGGACAGGAGAATAAGGAGTCTGAGGCCATCCAGGTGAGACCTTGTCTCAATAAAAAAAATCCTGTAAAAGATTTTCCCTTAGGGCAAGAGGTAAGATGGTACTTTAAAACCTTTCATCTCCCAGCATGCTGACCTACTGCTAGGAAACTTCTTTTTCTGCTTTGCTTCCCTATTCATTTACTTCATCAAGTGGCAGCCAAGCAAACTGCAAGAGCTTTTAAAATCCTTGCAGGCCCAGTGGTGTTGGTTCACGACATTAATCCCAGCAATTGGCAGGCAGAGACAGGAAGGTTTCTGAATCTGAGGCCAGCTGGTCTACAGAGTAAGTTGCAGGACAGCCAGAAACCATGTTTCAAAAAAACAATAATGAAAAAAACTATCCTTCTAACAATTTTTAAATGTACAACATATTATTTTTAACTGTGATCACTGTGCTATACAGTAAGTTCTCAAAACCTTTCCTCCCCCAATAGAACCTAAAACAACAACCTTTTTAACCATTTGATCAATATCTTCCCCTATGCTCTCCTTGTTCTGCCACTTCTTGACAGCCACCATCCTACCCTGAACTTTGTAAGTAAGATCATGCATTATTTGTCTTTCTGCTCTTTGCTTATATCATTAAGTATGATGCTCTCTAGGTTTATCTATGCTATTGCAAATGGGGGAACTGTCTTCTTAAAGACTGAATACTATTGCATTATCAAAAATCATGGTAGACACTTTTTAAATTAGAAAGATAATATTGCACGTATTTATCATGTACAACTTGATTTCTTCAGGTACATATGCTTTGTAGAATGACTAACTTCAGCTAATTAACAAATGCATTAACTAATATAACACACAATACCCACTTTCTTTTCTTTTTCAATGATACATGTATTAGTGCTAGGCTTGGTGGCACATGCTTCTAATTTCAAAATTGTGAGAACTAAGGTGGGAGGATTGGTAACTCAAGGCCAATTTGGGATACACAGAGATAGAACACAAATATAGAATACATTGTATCTTCAGTAACTATAGTCACCCTGTTCTACAACTCATTTTTTGAATTTATTTCTTCTGTCTATGTATCCTTTGAGAACATGTCCTCACATACCTTTCTCTCTTGTCTCTCCAATGTCTAGTAACCTCTATTCAGTTTTTGTCTTCTATGGGCTCAATAACTTTAGACATTATATCTGAGAGAAACTATACAGTTCTTCATTTTCTGTGCCTGCAATATCTCACTTAGCATAATGTCCTCCAGACTCATCTGTGTTGTCATGGATAATAGGATTTCTTTCCTTTTTAAACATTAACATATAGTATTACATACATGTACTGCTTTTTTTTTTCTCGATCCATTCATCTAAACATTTAGGTCTATTCTATTTGTTAGTTGTTGAGAGTAATACTATTCGGTTGTAGAATCACTATCAATTCTACAACCTATCAATTCTATAACCTATTAATTCTATCCTTAATTTTTGAGAAACTCCTGTGCTCTTTTCTATAACAACTGAACTAACTTACATTATTACCAACAGTGTACAAGGGTTTTCTTCTCATCATATACTCACTAAAGCTTACCTAATGCTTTTTAAAAAATATATTTATTTATTTATTATATGTAAGTACACTGTAGCTGTCTTCAGACACTCCAGAAGAGGGAGTCAGATTTGTATGGATGGTTGTGAGTCACCATGTGGTTGCTGGGAATTGAACTCAGGACCTTCAGAAGAGCAGTCAGTGCTCTTACCCACTGAGCCATCTCTCCAGCCCTACCTAATGCTTTTGATAATAAACATTCTGACAAGCATAAAGGTGATAACTCATTGTGACTTAAATTTACATTTCCCTGATGATTGGTAATGTTGATGGCTTCCCATGTATGTTAGTTACTTTAAAAAAAACAATGTTAATGAAAATTGTATTTTCTTAGAAATATTCAGAATGTCAATAAATCCACAGATTTTTTTTGCAACTACAGAGTATTATTTAGTTAGTAGAGCAATTAACTTGCACGAGTTTTATTAGTGACAACTGAAGTTGAAGAAACTACCACACCATATATGACTCGTCAGTGCTGTGTACTAACAACTTGCTTTAACTTTCCATGTCAGCTGAATCCCTTCTCCACATTGTACCAATTCAAGAACATGGATTTCCAGAGAAATTTTCAGTATTGTGTTAATTCACTAAAGAAATGGGGACACTGTTCAAGAAAAATCAAGTCTTCCAAGTCCTATGTTCCATGTTATTTTTTTTTAAAGGAGTGACTAGGGGATGTTAAATGCTGTAAAGACAAAACAAAATTGCACTAGAACCAATATATTCAGCACCAGTATCTTTTGTCTCTTCCTCCTTTTTATCTTCTTTGTTATCCTCCTGCCCTTTGTCTTCTTGTTTTACTCTCATTAGCCTTGACAACCACCTCCCTTTTGGATGCTTCAGGTTTTCTTTAGCTCAGTAGGGAACAGTATCCCTTTTGCATTTTTCCTTTGCCATCTGAGGTGTTTTGGTTTTTGTTTGTTTGTTTTGTTTTTTGTTTTTTTTTCATAACAGCACCAAGGATGAAGCTGGGAGTTCTCCTTTGACTTGGGATAACATTCAGACTAGTACAAGACCAAGGTGAAGCAGGCTTGTTCTAGTTTCATTTCTGTTTCTATGGCAAACACCCTTTCACAAAATAATGCTGTGGATAAATACGTTTATTTGGCTCAAATAATTTCAGGGAAGTCAAGTCAGGAACTCAAGACAGCTAGTCACATCACACCCTCAGTCAAGAGCAGAAGGAAAATGGATACATCTTTGCTTGTTTGCTAGCTTGGTGATTATGCTCAGCTAGGTTTCTTCACTCTTGCATAGTCTGTGTGTCCAGCTCATGAAATATTGCCATCTACATTCAAAGGTGGGTTTTCCTACATCAATTAACAATCAAAACATTTCCCTGGTACACATGCCCACAGAACAACTACTCAATTCAGAGTGTCTTTCCAAGCAAGTCTAAGTTGGGGCCAGTTGATATTTAAAACTATGAAAAGCCTCTTGGGTGCTATAGAAAAAATTATTCAGGGGGTTTCTACCCTACCTTGGATCATTCAGTTCCCAGCTAAAAGACACAAAACCTTTATATTTATTCTTTTTTTTTTAAAGATTTATTTATTTATTATATGTAAGTACACTGTAGCTGTCTTCAGA
>NC_034613.1:129576606-129594452 GCF_900095145.1 Mus pahari | reverse complement strand
TGAGCCATCTCACCAGCCCTATATTTATTCTTTTTTCTCTTTCATAATGGTCCTGGTCTGATTTGCCATGCCTTCCCATTTTCCTTTCTCTTTAGAAAACATGGTTTTCTACAACTTTGATGATTTAGAAGCTGAGAGAAACTGGCCAAACCATCTCAGTATTTCTTCTGTTTCTCTTGAAAGGTTTGCATAGAGAACACACATGAGAAAACTTTGCTTCTTGGATTAGAATTTCCTTTTCCCATTGTGTTCTTGGTGTGGGTTTATTTTTGGCTTGTCTATTCTGTTCTATTGGGTAATATATTTTAACGCCAATATCATGCTTTAATGAGTACATAAGGTTTGCATTAGGTTTTGAAGTGTCCTTTGTTTATATTTAGATATTTTTCCTCAACAAGTCCCAGAGTTGCTCAGTGCCCATCTAGCTCTGACTGTCTCTGTGGGGATCAATGGCCATTGGCCATTTTAATGTTTTCTTTTGAAAAATATCAATTTGTTCACTTTTTAATTTTTTTTGATTTATCATCTTCTTTTATTGAATGATTGAATTCTTCTACCTTTCCTTTAAGTTCTGATATTCTGTGGTCCACATAATCCATTCTTATAAGACTTTACACTTAATATTTTACTTGACTTATTAAATTGTTCTTTCTGTTCTTCTTCAGTATCTCTATCCCTTTATTGACTTTTCATGTCCTGGATTTATTTCCTCATTTTATTCAAATGTTTGTGTTCTTTTGGAGTTGATTTATTCATTCTTTGAATCGATCATTTGATCATATTTATAATTGATCATAGGAGTTCAATAATTAATTATTGGAGGAGACATGTTGCCCTGGTTTTTCATGTTAATTTTTTAACCATTTAAAAAAATAACATGAAAAAAATCAAGTTATGTCAAAATGTGCAACTCTGAAAATCTCCAAGAGAATAAACATGCATATATACATATCATATACACAGAGAGATATGTTTTTAAGAGAGAAGTAAAAATACCACATTCAGATAACACAGAAAAGTCACATTTCTGAGGAGGTTGAATCACAGGGACTCTACAATCCAGGGCAGCCTGTATTCTTTGAAAGAGGCAAAAGAAAAATGAAAAGGTATGGAGAAAGGCATGGAAGAAATAGAATAAGTCACAAACAGTGAGACCAGATTGATCTGCTACTTTGCCCTTGGGTATTTTATAAATAAGGGACAAATGTGGGAGGGAATGAATTCTTGATGGAGATGTAGGATAATGAAACTAACTGACCTGGATAGTGGATTTTGCCTCACTTTTGGGAGATCCTGAGTTGCTCTGCCCTCTGTGTCCATAAAAATATGTATATATTTATTTCCATGTTGATTTTTCATCCATGCAACCCTTCCCTTGGTGATTCCTAGAGCCTCATCTGTATGAAGTTCACTAATGATGATACCTTGTTTTTTTCTCAAAGATGGGGATATCTGAAAATATTTTCTGTTTAGCCACCTTTGTGGCAATCAGGCCAGGCAGGCCACGGTGTAGTGCCAGGAGCACCATTTATAACTTGTGCATCCTTCCTGCCATTTGGGATACAGAGGACAGTCCTAGGGATGGTGGTCCCTACGGTCCCTTTCTATATGATCTCTGTTGACACAGCTTTTATAGATTTATTGGAGGAGGTCCTTAAAACTGGCTGTAATGGTAGCTAACTGTCCAGTCAGGGGTTGGGGGTGGAATTCTCTGGACAGCAAGCAAGTGGATCTTGGGAAAGGGAAAAGAAGCTTTGGGAGTGGTAACAATCTCCCTACTGCCTTTGTTTCCCCAATTTCCATCAGCTATTCACACAGATGGGGCTTTTAAGATGCCATCTTATTCAGAAACTGGTTTGTAAATGTTTCCTACCATTTCACAGTTGGTTTTTTTTTATTTTATGAAGTGTTTCTTTGGCTGTATGGATTCTTTTCAGTTTGATGCGACCCTGCTTGTCTATTTTTGTCTTTGTTACCTATATTTCAAATATCATTGCTCAAAACAATTGCTCTAAGTTTTCTTGCAGTGATTTAATTTTTTTACATTTATTCATTTGATGTGTGTGTATGCATGTGCATGCATGCACTTGTGTGTGTGTGTGTGTGTGTGTGTGTGTGTGTGTGTATACAAATGCCTCTGTGTGGTGCATGTGGAGGTCAAGGGACAACTTGAGGGAGTCAAGTCTTTCCTTTCACCATGTGACTGTGAGCAAGGGAAAGCTAAACAGATATAGGTAGATAAAGTAGGGACAGGTTTCTGAAGAGAGCTACTTCCTTTCTTGTGGGACATGGCCTGGACAAAAAGGATCAGTCAGGGACAACCATCTGAGTAAGATGATAAGAAAATGGGAGGACCCAATTATCTTATACAACACCAAACCTAGAAGACCCCAGGCCCATAAGATTACTAACTGAGTTTCCCTTCCTATCCTAGGAGAAATTAACCTGCCTCAATAAAACTTTTCAAAACCTTTTTCTGCATTTCAGTCCTTCTTGGACAGTCAATTCTCATGGAGCAAGCCCAGCTAACGCCAGGATTCCAGTTACATTTCTTGGAGGTCTCAGAAAGATCTGAGAAGACTCCATACAGTCGGTATGCCTGGAGACTCCTTCAAAGCTATGGGTTGGGGGTAGTGGGTAGAACTCCCAGCCATAATTAACATGGCCACATGCCCCAGTCAGCCCCCACTTTACTTTCTTTGGGAACTAGGAAGAATAGGGGGCTCCAATCTCTGGGGGACAAAAGGCTTTGACCTTGTAACAGCTAAATGGAAATTTGCTCTGCAGCCTCAGCTTCTGTGCTGTTGGGGGTCCAAGGCTTACCCCACAAACAACACAAACACCAAATGCAGTCAGACAGGAATAGTTTATTGAGCATATACCCCAGGACTGGTCTCTCAGGGCTTTTGGTCCAGAATTGGAACTGAACCATGACATTGAGTTAAGAATCTACTGTTTTTTTAAGTCCCAAATCCATAAATATCTGTTCCAAGTTATTCCACCAATCAGGACTTAGGGATAGTGAGATTTCCTTAGAAACGTGTCTTTGTTGTAGACTTAACTTGTTCCCATTGGTTGGGGTATTCAACTGTGGCAGGAGGTTTGCCTTGTCTAATATTCATATTCTAACTTGTCTACCAGGATAAGACTTGTCTAACATTCATGTCTTAACTTGCTGACCAGGATGTCAGTTACCCACATAGATGTCTCTTTCTGCTAAGTAGAATGCCAGTTCCCAGGGAGGTCTTGGGAACTTAAACTCTACTTGACCATTATTCAAAATGGAAGTCATTCCAAATAGTTTCTTATATTGGGGCAGATGTCTCTCTTATATTGGGTTCCTTCCTGGGGGAAGCTTATACTATAAAAGCGTATACATAGGTGCAGGAAGTGCTGTTGGGTAGTTGGTTCAAGTCTAAGCTTATTGTGAGTTACTATACAAAACAGTTATTGACTTTAATTGTGATTGGTTTCCAAGGTTACAGAACATAACAGAATATGTAATCAATCTTGGCATTAGAAAGTTTCCTAGTAACAGCAGAGACATATGAGAAAGTTTTCTTACAATGGCAGGCTTGCCAAGTAACTGTTACCTAGGCCTTAATATTTCATCTAAACCTTAACATGTGCAACCAGGAGTTGACACCACCATGCCTAAGCTGAGACATTGCAAGGCTACAAATGCACTTCCACCACCAGCCTGGGAAGTATAATGTGGCTAGGGGCTGGGGAGTGGGATCTGCTCCCACAGTCTCTGGGCCACAAGGGAAGAGGGACACACCTCCCCTGAATGTTACAGTCCTCAGGCAGCCACACTTCCCAAATCCTGGGGCCAAGGGTGTCCCCAGGCCCAGCTTTCCTGGAGTCCTGTTGCTTGCAAATGCTGTCCACAACAGATAGTAAACTACATCTATAAAAATGACATTTTGTACCATGGATCACCTGCCTATCAGACCCTCAAAACTGCTCTCTCTGCACTTCCCTCATCTCTAGGTCCTGGAGGGATTAGGGTTTTGTGAGTTTTGACAGATCTTTTGTTTAGACATTGATAAAGGTAGCTAACTCTGCTAGTTTGATCTTTCTTATTTGATCATGAGTGTAGACTGCCACACACCCTTGACCTTATAAAGCATAAAAAAATTGGGGGTAATGCTTTAAAATCAATAGTCTGGCCCTTGTCATTCCTACCAGAGCTATTGGATAAGACTCATCTAGCTAATCAAATCTACATGTTAAAAAGAGAGCAGGTACTTTGGATCTATCCTGTCAACACTGGACTCTACAACAAGTCTCCAAATTCAATATACACTGGAGAAATAATATCTTCTGTATATACATTATATTGCTTAATAAAAGGTCATCTGTTGCATAAGCTTACTGAAAAGCTGGCTCTGGAAATGGGTTTTGGTCCTCCAACTTCAGACCCAGGCATGTTAGTCCCAAAATGTTCTCCAACACCCCCTTTCCTGAGTCAGGGTGGCTCCCTGACCCTCTTGAGAATGTTTTTTTCTAAAGACAAGAGGGTCTTCTCTATCCTCTTCATGAATGAATTCCTACTAGCTATTCTTACTATAGACATCTTTGTAGCATGAGATAAACAATAGTACCTATGCTAAGTATAGTTTACCCATTAACTGTTCTTAAGGACAAAGGGTCATTTACTCTTTGTCTGTCTTCCTTTCTTTTCTCTCTGTCACAGAGTCAGGGATGCCTCCACGAGATCCAGTTGCAAGGCATTTTCTCAATCAGTGATCAAGTGGGGAGGTCCCCTTGTGGGTGGTGCCATCACTGGGCTGGTAGTCTTGGGTTCTATAAGAGAGCAGGTTGAGCAAGCCAGGGGAAGCAAGCCAGTAAGGAACATCCCTCCATGGCCTCTGCATCAGCTCCTGCTTTCTGACCTGCTTGAGTTCCAGTCCTGACTTCCTTTGGTGATGAACAGCAGTATTGAAATGTAAGCTGAATAAACCCTTTCCTCCCCAACTTGCTTCTTGGTCATGATGTTTATGTAGGAATAGAAACCCTGAATTAGAATAGAATAGAAATCCTGACTAAGAGGGCAAGGGGGAAGCTATTCTCTATTATAATCTCTCTAACCATATTAGTATAGCATTCAAGTATGGTCACTGAACATCCAGGAGGGCAGTTACACAAATCTGGTACTTATAACTACTGTGTAACATCTAAAAAAACTGAGAAAAACCAAACATTTAAGCAAGCTTGGATTAGACATACAGGTTTTATTTTTTAAGTTAGTCCTTGTAATTGTTATGAATTTAATTTGATTTAAGCAGAAGTCTGACTTTTTGGACTCGGTAAGTTCCCAGTTAAACCTTACAGAAAAAAGACAATGTCCTTTATATAGTACAAAAGTGATCTTCCATAAAATTATGCTTTTTGTTTTGAACAGCTTAAAAAGCAGATAGAAGCAGCATATAAAAACCAAAATCTTTCCCAGAAATCAACAATGAAATCCCTTCTAAAAACCCATGGTTAGGGCTGGTGAGATGGCTCAGTGGATAAGAGCACTGACTGCTCTTCTGAAGGTCCAGAGTTCAAATCCCAGCAACCACATGGTGGCTCACAACCACCCATAATGGGATCTGACACCCTCTTCCGGTGTATCTGAAGTCAGCTACAGTGTACTTATGTAAAATAATAAATAAATCTTTGGGCCAGAGAAAGCAGGGACTGAGCGAGCTGAGTTGACTGGAACGAGCAGAGGTCCTAAAAATTCAATTCCCAACAACCACATGAAGGCTCACAACCATCTGTACAGCTACAGTGAACTCACATACATAAAATAAATAAATCTTTTTAAAAAAAACACACACACAGGGCTTGCTCAGTTTGCTTTCTTATACAACCCAGGAGGATAACACCACCCACAATAGGCCCTCTACCCTTGACCACTAATTGAGAAAATGCCTTACAGCTGGATCTCATGGAGGCATTCCCTCAACTGGAGCTCCTTTCTCTGTGATAACTCCAGCTTGTGTCAAGTTGACACACAACCCAGTCAGTATGCTGTTCAAGTTCAACTAGGTCTCAGGGCCTATGGGACTTGGGTCAACATGTTCTCTGTAGTAAGTCACAAGTTCTCTTGTTCATGGAGGCCATGGAGACCACACCCAGTAGACTCTAACTAGTGTCTAGTCTTCAAAGAGGGGGATCAACACAAAAGAAAAATTTCACTACATGTTTACAATGGAGGCCACAGTCAGGCAAGGCCTTTGACTTAGACTCACATAGATGGAACAACTTGTGGAAATAAGGCTAGAAGGGCCAAAGGTTCTTCTCAAGCCTAGCTGACCCCTGAGGAGCAGATCCTTAATTCACTTTAACAGTACAAAAATAGGCAATTAACTTTAGCAACCTGCATGGTCTTAAAAACCAAACAGTGAAGTATAGCTTAAGATTAAAATGATTGGTATGACTCTTAACAGTTTTAGGGTTCCCAATCCCTAGACATTAGGCATAAATCCATATAGGATGTTATTTAAGCAACTATTTCTCACCAACTCCTTTCTACTTGATTAAAAATGCATCCCAGACATATAGCATCATGACTTTGGCTCACTCAAGAGACACAGACCTACTACTATTTTAACCTGAAAAACAAATGCAATTTCATTTCTTTCTCTCTCTAGAAGTCATATTGGAAGTCCCTTATCCTGTTATTGTATTTCTCACTACAGCTGTCAAGGTAGTGGGTGTGAACAGAAAGTGGTACTCCATGCGGTCACCACCTAAGGAAAACACAATAACTCTTCAAAAGCCAACTCCTACTCCTGTGAGACACCAGGGGAAGTCAGACTACTCCAAGAAATAGCCATCTAAGACATAAATGAGTAACATCCTTCTAGATCTATATGCTATTTGCTATTGACATTCTTCTCATAACCTTGCCAGTAGGACTATATACCATTTATGCCTCCCTCATTGGACATTGCCCAGCCAAACAGTTGTCCTTCTCTGGACTATATTCTTCTTGCTGTAATGGTCTTGAGCACTACCTGAGAAGTACTGTTTTTTCAGGACCTCTGGCCCTAAACCTAGAATGGAGAAAAAAATCTTCACTCATCACCATATCTAACACCAAGACATGAGGAGAAAATCTGACAGATTGCTGGAAGCACTATAAAAACCCTCCCTCCAACAAACCCGATTGGATGTCTATCCCTTTCAAGAGAATCTCTTTTTTTTTTTCTCGAGACAGGGTTTCTCTGTTTAGCCCTGGCTGTCCCGGAACTCACTTTGTAGACCAGGCTGGCCTGGAACTCAGAAATCCGCCTGCCTCTGCCTCCCGAGTGCTGGGATTAAAGGCGTGCGCCACCACGCCTGGCTCAAGAGAATCTCTTAACTTTTAACTGGACTTCCCTAAAGGGACCAAGGATCAGTCCTACTGACCCCTGAAAGGGACAATTTGATGGCTTAAGAATGTTGTGGTGGCGCATGCCTTTAATCCCAGCACTCAGGAGGCAGAGGCAGGAGGATTTCTGAGTTCGAGGACAGCCTGGTCTACAAAGTGAGTTCCAGGACAGCCAGAGCTATACAGAGAAACCCTGTCTCAAAAAAAAAAAATGTTCACCAGGCATTCAGGACCATTCCCTATCTCAATAAACAAAAACTAGCCATTCATAGTGGTCTGGCCCTCTAGGGGTCTAGCTCCTGTAGATGCTGGCTCTTTTTCTGTCTAAAATTACTATAATCTTGTTCAAAAGCTTGAAAGCATCATTTATTATTATTATTTTCTTTATTTACATTTCAAATGCTATCCCGAAAGTTCCCTATACCCCCCTGCCCCTGCTCCCCTACCCACCCACTCCCACTACTTGGCCCAGGCCTTGTGCTGGGTCATATAAAGTTTGCAAGACCAAGGGGCCTCTCTTCCCAGTGATGGCTGATTAGGCCATCTTCCGCTACATAGCATCATTTTTTTAATTGCTAGTTTCTACTATAAAATTTTATTTTTTTCAAGCAGTCATAAGAAAAACAAATTGTGTCTTTTCAGGAAGTTTGAGATTTTTTTAAACATACTTTTCTTTTTTAAAAAAATATTTTTATTAGATATTTTCTTTATTTACATTTCAAATGCTATCCCAAAAGTTCCTTATACCCTCCCCCCTGAAAGCATCATTTTAAATTCCATCCAGCTGGCATATACTGGAAATGCAATTAACTTCTGATCTTACCACATTTATTGGTTCGTTTTCTAGAGCTGTGCTAAAACACCATGGCCAAGGCAACTTACAGAAGGAAGAGTTTATTTAGGCTTATGATTCTAAATGGTTAGAGTCCATTATGGCCAAAACAGCATGGCAGCAGGTGGCAGACATGGCAGCTGGAACTGGAAGATAATTTCTGAGGAATCATATCTTGAACCACAAGCAGAAAGGAGAAAGCAAACTTGAAATGGCATGTGGCTTTTTGATAAAGTTCTTCCAGCAAGGTCATACCTCCTAAACTTACCCAAACAACACCACCAACTGAGGACCAAGTATTCATACATTTGAGCCTATGGGGAATATTCTCATTCAAACTACCACATTTCACTCTCTGGCCCACATAGGCTGATGGCTATATCACAGTGCAAAAATACAATTAGTTCAGTTTCAAAAGTCCTGGTAGTCTTTCATAGTCCCAACAGTATTTTAAAAGTCCAATGTGATTACTTCCTATCTCATGAGAACAGCAGTAGGGAAGCACAAACACCTGAGGGAGAGGATAAGAAAAATGGGATGGTTTAATAAAATTCCTGACCCAGAGTACCCTCACCATCCCCCGGTCCAGCAGATTCCTAACTCTGGGTCCCCCCCTCATTCCAAAAAGCAGCCTCAGCTTGCCTCAAAAAAGCTTTTTTTTTTCTTTCATTCTCTCTGCATTTTAGAATGTTGTCTTTCCCAGACAGTCAATTCTTTATCTGCCCCATGGAAAAGACTCAGCAAACACCAGGATACCCATTACATGGTGACCTAACTCAGGCTGTCAGGCTTGGCAGCAAATGTATTTACTGTCTAAGCCATGTTGCTATCTATCTTGAAACAATTTTTTTTTTTTGAAACAATTTTATACTTTCATGTTTTACATTTAAATATTAAATACGTTGTGGGGTGCAATTTTATTCTTCTGCATGTTGATCTCCAGTTTTTCCTGCACCACTTACTGGCCTTTTTCTATTGCGTGTTCTTGGCAGCTTTATTAAAAATCAACTGAGCATAATTGCATGAGTTTATTTCTGGGTTCTCTATTCTCTCCATTGGTTGATGCATTTGTATGCCAGTGTTGTGCAGACCAGTCTGGCTTTGTACAGTATTTCACAATTACTGTGATGCCTGCATTTGTGTGATTTTTTTCGCCTGATTACTTCTAATTCAACCAATTTTCTCCCACATCGTAACAAAGGTTACATTTCTTTCAATTTCTGGTAACATATTTTAAATTCCTCTGTGATACCTCATCAGAATATCCTCTGCCATATTTGTGAATACCAACATTCTGTTTATGACCATTTAGGTATCCATGTGTAATATATATATACATATATATATATATATATATATGTATATATATATTACACATGCACACACACACATACACACACACACACACACACATATATATATATATATATATATATATATATATATATACATATATGTATTCCACAACATATACATATATGTATATGTGTAAGTTGTGGAACTTATTTAATCTCCAACTGGGGTTTCTATTCCACCTTTGACCGTTTACTTCCTGGATAAAGGACACACACAACCTTTATATTTACAATAAGCCTTAATCAGCACTAGAGCTGGGCCGATATCTACCCTCTCTGTTATTAGAATCTACTCTCCTATCAATAACCCTGAGTTATTACTTACTATGGGGATGCTCTTAACTCCAATTGGCCAACCCTTGGTGCTACATTCTTATGGCTCACCTAACCCATTGCAGCTTCTCTTCCTCCCCCACCTTCTTCTTCTCTCATAGTTCTCCTCTGACACTCAAGCTGGGGAATCCTAAACACTACCTATGTCACTTCTGCCCAGCTATTGGCATCTTTATTTACCAATCAGAAATAACTTAGGTCAGGATCACTTGGGTCTACATGTAGACTGTAGGTCTTAGGGGCCCACACTTAGCAGCATTATAAAAGATAACAAGACCAAACCTCAATGTTTATTATTGTATACATGTATAGAATATTGTGTACACATATACAATAATATATATCATGTGTATATGTGTACATATAATGCACCAAATACATATGCGTGTACGTGAATGTTGAGGCCAGAGGTTGACATGGGGAGTCTTTATAAATTGTTCTTCTCCTTAGTTTTGAGATAGGGCTTCTCATTGAAGCTGGGTATCACTGATCGGCCAGCCAGAAAGCTCCAAGCATCTGCCTTCCAACCCCTCACTTTTGCCCAGTGCCACCTCTACCTTATGCATTTCTGGGATAGCAGAACAGATGGGAGATACCATGTCTGGCTTGTGTGTGAATGCTAGGGTTCCAAATTCATTGCTTAGGTGTTCTCTAAGAGCATTATAGCATTTTCTAATTCTCTTCATTTCTTGAGCCTTCTGTGGAATCTCTCTAATTAGTCAAATTAGTCAATTCACAGCAATACAAGTATTCTCTAGCCTATACCACAAAACTCTTCCAGCTTCTATTTATTAAACAGTTCCAAAGCCACATTGGCATTTTAATGTATTTTTATAGTAGCACTCTCAACTTTGCAACAATTTTATGTCTTAGTATGCTTAAGCTATACAACAAACCATAAACTAGTTGGTTTATGAACAAGAAAATTTTATTTCTCACATTGCTGAAATCTGAGATCAAGGCATCAGGATCTTTGCTATCTGGTGAGGGCCTGCAATTTGGTTGTCAAATTCTAAGGTGGTAGGTTTGGTATAGGAGGGGTATTTGGGGGTGACTAGGTAGGCAGAGACCTCATGCTCTTATAAAACGGGATTAGAAAAGCTGAGGATATATATATATATATATATATATATATATATATATATATATCCCAGGGCCCTCCAACAGAAATATATATGTGTAATAGAACACTTGTTTAGGATGTGAAAGGTCCTGATTCTGATCCCTAGCACTACCAAGAAAAAAACTAAGAAAAGAAAAAAATTTAAAGCTGGGGATGAGTATACACAATTGTAATCCCAACAGTCAATATATTGAGGCAGGAAGACCACACTGGCCAACATAGGCTGCATAGCAAAACACCACCTGGATGGGAGTAGAAGAATTCAGATATTCCCTTCAACCATGTGACTATACAGATTAAAGATCCCTTCACCCCTGTGTTCTAGAGTCTTTGGTACAGGAAGATATTCTGCATGATACCAAAAGAGAAACATAAACACAAAGACAGCTACAAAACCTTTGATCTTACAATCTGTCCAGCTTACAAGATATGCTAGGGCAATGGTGTCACAAAGTTTGTAGTAGTGACCAACCTATGTCTGATTTTGACTTAAGGTCCACTCCATAAGATGGAACCCATGCCCAACACTGTTTAGGTGACCAAGAACCAGAGACTAAATAGCACAGAGACTTAGAGTAAAACTCAATACTACTATTAAAAACAAAACAAAAAAATCAATGAAACAACCCCTAATGATATTCTGTTATACTCTATAATATATCAATACCTTATTCAGCCATTATCAGAGAAGTTTCCTCCTCAGCAAATAAGAACAAATATTAGAGACCCACAGTCAGACATTACACAGAGAATGAGAGACATTGGAACACTCAACCCTAAATGGGATGTCTCCATCAACTCCCTTCCCTCAGAACTCAGAGAACCCTAAGAAAGAGGAGGCAGAAAGAATATTAGAGCCAGAGAGGATGAAGGACACCAATAAAACAAAGTCCTCTAAATCAACATGATCAAAGCTCATATGAACTCCCAGAAACTGAGGTCTGCATGGGTCTGCACCAGGCAGGGCCTCTGTGTATATATTATGGCTTCCAGTTTTGTGTTTTTAATGGGATTCCTGAGTATGCAAATGAGTGGGTCTTTGTTTCCTGTGCCTTCTCTTGGACTCTTTTCCTTCTGTTTGTCTTGGCTCAATCTGATGTGTCAGTTTTTGTTTTATCATATTTTATTTTCTTATATTATTATCACTTAGAAAACTGTTTTCTAATAAGAAACAGAAAGGGGGTGGATCCAAGTGGCAGGGGAGGTGGGGAGGAACTGAGAGGAGTAGAGAGAAGGGAAGCAGTAATCAAGATATATAAGAAAAAAATCTAGTTTCAATAAAAGGGGAAAAGATGCCATGTGTGAACCAAATACTTCAAAAAAAATCTAAAAATAACAACCACAAGAATAGACTTTGATCCAAGTAGTTGTCTGGGGACAATTTGAATAGCAGGAAGAAAAATTATTCCAATAAAATAAAAGCTATCCAATAAATCTAAGTATGTAAATTTATGATTACAAGAAGGCCCAGTTTCATTGCTCACCATGACAAGTTTTTATTTTGAAAGCTAGTAGATAAATATTTATTCTACCTTTGCAGTAATAGAATTCTAACTTATAAACGAAGGCAGAGGGAAAGAATTAGAAAAGAAGTTTTCCACTCTTGAGTGATCATCAAGAGTTACTGAAACCAATTAAAAAAGGAAATGTCATAAAATGGATTGGGTAACAACCCCCAAGTCTAGTGATCATAGTTGTTTTTAAAGATTATAGCACACCTATTTTCAGGCATAAACAAAAAATACAGGCAGTAATAAAATTCATCTCTCATGTACTCATTAACTAATTTCAATAATTATCAATTTACAGCCTAGATTCTGCCATCTATACCTCACATGTCATTTCCCATACTTACTTTAAAGGAAACTCTACACATGTAACTTTATTTTATTTATTTGTTTGTTTGTTTATTTATTTTGGTTTTTTGAGACAGGGTTTCTCTGTATAGCTCTGGCTGTCCTGAAACTCACTTTGTAGACCAGGCTGGCCTCGAACTCAGAAATCCGCCTGCCTCTGCCTCCTGAGTGCTGGGATTAAAGGCGTGCGCCACCACGCCCGGCATTTTATTTTATTTTTAAAATGTATTTATTTATTATATGTAAGTACACTGTAGCTGTCTTCAGACATCCCAGAAGAGGGCATCAGATCTCATTATGGATGGTTGTGAGCTACCATGTGGTTGCTGGGATTTGAACTCAAGACCTTCAGAAGAACAGTTGGAGCTCTTAAACACTGAGCCATCGCTCCAGCCCCCACATGTCATTTTATAATTTTTCAGACTATATTTTAGTTGAGGCTTGAATGGGAAATGTCATCCATAAGTTTATATGCTTATACTGTTGGAGATATCCAAGTGGTGGTACTCTTTTGCAATGTCATTTAGAGCATAACGACTTGTTTGCTAGAGGAAGTGAGTCAGTAGAGATGGGCCTTGAAGTTTTATAGTCTTGTTTTATAGCTCTCTGCTTCCTCAAGGCAGATACATGTGACCAGCTGCCTCACTCTCCTGTCACCATGGTTCAGAAACCATGGCAGATTGCATCTCTCATTGAACTGTTAACCAATGGAACTGGGGAGATGGCTCAGTGGTTAATCGCATTGGCTGCTTCCTCTTCCAGAGATCCATTTCAATTCCCAGAACCCACATGTTGACTCATAACTGTCTGTAACTCTAATTCCGTGGATCAAGCCTCTTCTGGTTTCTATGAATGCCAGGCACACAAGTGGTGCACATATATGCAGACAGAGTGCCCACATATAATATAAAATTAAATATTAGCAAACAAAACTCATAAGCCAAAGGAAAATTTTCCTTTCTTTAATTGTTTCTTGATAGATATTTTGGCATGACAAGAAAAGAACAAGATTTTTTAATATAAACATTATTGACAGCTTATTCAGTGTTTTTCATTTTTATGAGTGGTTGTCTGGTGCACCGTAGGATATTTTGGTAGCATTCTTGCTACCTACATACTAGATGCTAATACTAACCTTTGTCCTACTTGAAACAAACAAAATATCTCTATAGACATTTCCAGATGTTTCTAGGTGGCAAAAGTCTCAGAGAAATAAGGCTGATAATGATGGAGCAGGATACCCGCTGTCCTCCTCTGGCTTCTATGAATGTGCATAAATACACACACACATTCTCTCTTCCTCCCTCCCCCCTCTCTCACACACACACACAGACTCACACACACTCTCACACTCTCACACATACACACTCACACACATACACTGTCACAAACACTTTCTCACACACAGTCACACACACTCTCTCACACACATATACTCTCACACACACACACTCACACACACTGCCACACACACTCACACACACTCTCTCTCACACACACACATTGTCACACACACACTGTCACACACATACTCACACACATATGCCCCTTTCCCACATGTGAAAATATAAACAAAGTATCAAACAACAAAGGCTCAGAAATTGCTTCACTGCTAGATTAAAAAAAAAAAAAAAAAAAGAACTGATGCTTGTTTTCTCCACTATCTAAAGCTAGTGAGATAGATTGAAACTTTGAATACTTTCTATGAGGCCAACATGCTGCAGCCAAAAATTCACAAACATAACAAATAAGGAATTGGTTTTTTAAAAAAATTCCTTCTGTAGCCCAGACTTTGAAGTTCTGATGTTGTCTCTACTCCCCAAATGCTGGGTTTACAGGCATGTGTCACCATGCTTGGTTTTATAAGTTGCTGGGACTTAATCACAGGACTCTGTGTGTTAGCCAAACACTCTATCAACCCAGTAAAATCCACAGGCCCCTCCAAAAGAAGTTATGATGAATGCAAAAATTCTCAACAAAATACTAGCAAATTGAGTTTAGTAGAACATCCGAAGTATCACTCACATGATCAAGTGGGTTTAATCTAGGGGATGCAAGAGTAGTTCACTATGTGCAAGTCAATAAACACAATCCATCATATCAACAGGATAAAAATCACATGATCAGCTGAGCAGTGGTGTTTCATGCCTTTAATTCTAGCACTTGAGAGGCAGAGGCAGGTGGGTCTCTGCAACATCAAGGCCAACCTTCTCTATCGAGTGAGTTCCAGGACAGCCAGGGCCACACAGAGAAACCCTCTCTGAAAAAACAAGCAAACAAAAAAAATCATATAAATATTCCATTCCACACAGAAAAGACATTTGATGAATTTCAACATACTTTAATGATAATGTCCTTGAATAAAATTAGGTGTAGAAGAATTTTTACCTCAACAACAACAAAAAAGGTTTTAGCCAATATCAAAGCATTTCCTATAGAGTCAAAAACAAGATAAGGTGTCTGCTCTTAGTGGTCTTTTTCAATATAAGTACTAAAACTTTAGCTGATTCAAAGAAACAAGAGAAAAATTAAGTATACAAATAGGAAGAAAGGCAGTCCATTTATTCCCATTAGCTGATGATAAAATTCTCCATATAGAAAAACCTATAAACTCTGAGACAGGAAAGAATAGAAAGTAGTTTAGCTTGGGATCCCCATTTGGTTTGGGACTGTGCATATTCCCCCATCTTATAATAATGCACTTATCAGCCCATTTCCTTCACCTGCAAATGATCTGAATAGATACTTATCAAAAAGAAATATAAGTAGTTAATAAATTTCAACATCATTAGTCACCAGGGAAATGTGAATCCAAAAATCACATGTGAGTTAGAATATTCACTGTTTTTGTTGTGTTGGTATTATTTTATTTATTTTGGGGGTTTGGGGAGGGGGTTCTTTTTTTGATACAGGGTTTCTCTGTGTAGCCCTGGCTGTTCTGGAACTCAATGTGTAGATCAGGCTGGCCTTGAACTCAGAAATCTGCCTGCCTCTGCATCACAAGTACTGGGATTAAAGGCATGCACCACCACTACCCAACTGGTTTTATTTTTATTTTATGTGCATTGGTGTTTTGCATGCATGCATGTCTGTATGAGTGTGTTGGATCCCCTGGAGCTGGAGTGGCAGACAGTGGTGAGCTGCCATGTGGTTGCTGGGAATTGAACTCGAGACTTCTGGAAGAACAGCCAGTGCTCTTAATAACTGAGCCATCTCTCCAGCCCCTGTCATTTTTTTTCTTTAATCACATATTCTGGCAAAGATGTGGAGAACGCAGAATTTATACACCACTGGAAAGAATATAAACTAATACCACGTAGCCATTATAAAGAATAGTATGAGCCGGGCGTGGTGGCTCACGCCTTTAATCCCAGCACTCAGGAGGTAGAGGCAGGNGGATTTCTGAGTTCGAGGCCAGCCTAGTCTACAAAGTGAGTTCCAGGACAGCCAGGGCTATGCAGAGAAACCCTGTCTCGAAAAACCAAAAAAAAAAAAAAAAAAAAAAAGAATAGTATGGAGTTTCCACAAAAGACTAAAAATACATCTATTTTATAATCTATTTTATCCCAATTTGGGATATATATTTGTGGTAGTCTGAATATAATTGGCTCCCATAGGCCCATATGGATTGGCACTATTAGAGGTGTGGCCTTTGTGGAGCACCTGTGACATTGCTGGAAGTGTCACTGTGGGTATGGGCTTTGAGGTTTCCTATGCTCAAGCTATGCCCAGTGTTTCACAGTCCTCTCCTGCTGCCTGTGTATCAATATGCAAAACTTTCAGCTCCTTCTCCAGCACCATGTTTGCCCGCACACTGCCATGTCCTGCCATGATGATAATGGACTAAACCTCTGAAAACTGTAAGCCAACTCTAATGAAATGTTTTCCTTATAAGAATGGCTGTGAAATGTTGTCTCTTCACAGCAATAGAAATCCTAAGACAATATCCAAAACAAATTCAGTCAGCACACTAGACATTATTATAACACTATTTATAATAGCTAAGATATAGAAAAGTCTAGGGACCCATCAAACGTGATTATACACACACACACACACACACACACACACACACACACAAAATGGAGTATTCATCCATGAAAAGAGGGGAATCCTGTCCTGACATTTGTAGCAAAATGGATGGAAATGGATAATATTATTTTAACTGAAATAAGTCAGGCACAAAAAGACAAGTATGCTATGTTTTCTCACTAATTTGGAAGTTGAAAAAGAAAGTGAAGCTGAAATTAGAATGATGGATAATAGAAACTAGAATGAGATCTTTGCTCTGGTGCACTGCCAGGGAGAGGGCAGCCTGCAGAAGGGACACAGCTTCTGGGAAAGATCCCATTTCTGGCTCCAGTAATCTGGTGCCTTTCCTGCCAGAGGAGGGGTGTCTGCCTGGGAGCAGTCTCCCAGCCTGAACCGGTAGGAGGGCTATCACTGCTCTGGTGCACTGCCTGGGAGAGGGCGGCCTGCAGAAGTGACACAGCTGTTGGGACAGACTCCATTTCTGGTTCCAGAATCCGGGACCTTTCCTGCCCGAGGAGGGGTGTCCACCCGGGAGGAGTCTCAAGGCCTAAGCTGGCAGGAGAGCCATCTTTGCTCTTGTTCGCTTAAGCTCCAGTCTGCACTGGTGAGAGTGTGGATCGCAGAAGCAACACAGCTTCGGGACAGACAAAAGCAACCTAACTTCTGGGACAGACCCTGTTTCAGGCTCCAGAAATTTGAGCACCTTCCTTGCCAGAGGAAAGGTGGCCACCTGTGAGGGCTCTGTCTGCCAGATCAGGTGAGAGAGTCATATTGTGTCCAGGGTCCCTCAGTGGCTAGTTTGTGCAAGTGAGTGAATCAACTGCAGAGGCAACCTAATTTCTGGGACAGGCCCTGTTTTGGGCCTACATCTTCAGCCAGGAGGCAGATCTGAATGCCAGGCCTCTGTGCACCTTCCCTGCTAGAGGAGAGCTTGCCTGCGGAGAGT
>NC_034613.1:129563824-129576595 GCF_900095145.1 Mus pahari | reverse complement strand
ATAGGGAACTTTCGGGATAGCATTTGAAATGTAAATAAAGAAAATAATAATTTAAAAAAAGAAACTGGAATGAATGAAGGAGAGGAAAGGGACAGTAGATTTGATCCGCATACACACACACACACACACACACACACACACACACAGGGAAATATCACACTGAACCTGTTTACTGTGTATGGTCAATTGATGTTAATAACAGCTAACTTAATTTAAATAGAAAAAATAATAATAGCCAATCAAAATCCTAGCACAGATTAGGGAAGGCCTCATGAAATTTCAGCTCTCTCTGAGGAGCTATTGGCTCTTGGTGGCTACTGAGGAAATGAGAATCAATTTTTTTCAAGGACACTAGCATAGTGCTCCAGGAGATGGTTGAACATCTATGCACATATTCACAGCACTAAGTGGATCCAGTGAATTTTTTTAAGCACAAGGATAGAGAGATGGCTAAGTGGTTTAGAGTACTTGTTCTTGTCAAGGACCTCAGTTCTGTTTCCAGAATCCACATATTGGTTCACAACCACCAGTTCAAGGGGATCCAATGACTTTTTCTGCTCTCCATGTGCATGTGGTGAATCTATATGCAGGCAAAACATTTTACATTTTAAAAACCATATAAAAACCCAAATTAATAGCCAATTATTAAAAAGCAGAAAGAGCATGTGAAGGTGGGAGGGAAAAATGATGAGGGTAAAGTGGAAGAAGTGGAGGGGAGGGAACTGGGAGTAGACTTAATCCAATACATTATATACATGTATGAAATTCTCCAACACTAAGAAACTAGAAACTAGCATTTGATCAGCACAAGCTTTTAGAGTTTCAAAGCTATATGTATCATATTTATAAGGCAAATACATATTATAAAATCTTTGTAGGATATCTAGCCAGTGTAAACAATAAATGTGAACTAATGAACCCAAATTAATGTTGTATAAAAATCTCTATGTGGGGCTGGAGAGATGGCTCAGTGGTTAAGAGCACTGACTGCTCTTCCAGAGTTTCTGAGTTCAACTCCCAGCAACCACATGTTGTTTCACAACCATCTGTAATGGGATCCTATGCCCTCTTCTCATGTTTCTGAAGACAATAACAATGTAGTCTTATAAATAAAATAAATAATTCTTTTAAATAAAGAAAAAATTGTGTGTGTGTGTGTGTGTGTGTGTGTGTGTGTGTGTGTGTGCATGTCTGGGTGCACACATGAGCATCTGTACCTTACTCTCAAATCATGAAAATAGAAGTCATGTTGTGGTTAACTCGATTTTCAATTTAGATTGGATTGAGAAGTGTTTAAGAGCTTAGCATACATACCTACAGATGCAGGATGCGTGATTTATTGACTGGAGAAGATCTTCCTGGAATATGTTGTGGCACCATCCTATCCGCTGAGAATCTGAATAGAATTAATAGCTCTATTCAGGGAATAAAAGAGAAAGTCACTAAGTGCATCCCCACCTCCTCCAAGGTTTGTTCTTTTTCTGTGATTATGTAGGTTATTCTTTATATGCCCAAAGAGCTATTAACATCAGCTTGTCAGTTTATTTTTACATTTTCATAATTTATATAATTTAGTCACCTTTGTCCCCCTCATTTTCCTCCCCTTCCCACTGGGACTTTTCTTACCAAGATCCTTCCTACTTTCATGTTTTCTTTCTTTTTCTTTCTTTGTAGCCCACTAAGTTTTGTTTTGTTTCCTTCACTTTACATCCTGATCACTGCCCCCTCCTGGCCACCCCCTCCCATAATCCTTCCCCTTTCCCCCTCCCCTTCTCCTCTGAGAGAGTGGAGGCCTCACTTGGGTATCCCCCCCCCCACTGACACTTCAAGTCTCTGCAAGGCTAGATGCTTCCTCTCCCACTGAGGCCAGATAAGGCAGCCCAGCTAATAGAACACATCCCATACACAGGTAAAAGCTTTTAGAATTGCCTCCATTCCAGTTGTTGGGGATCCACATAAAGACCAAGCTGCACATCTGCTACATATATGCAGGGAGGTCTAGGTCCAGTCTGTGAGTGTTCTTTGGTTGGTGATTCAGCCTCTGAGAGCCCCAAGGGTCCAGGTTAGTTAATTCTGTTGGTCTTCCTGTGGAGTTCTTATCCCCTTCGGTGTAGCCCACCAAGTTTACTAAGAGTTACTTGCCTCAGTGTAGGTAAGAGCTTATATAGTGCAGCAAGACCAACTCATCTGAGTCTGATGTTGTGGTGCATGACTTAAATCCCAGCACTTAAGAGGCAGATCTCCATGAGGTCAACGACAGTCTGGTGGTTCCAGGATAGCCAGAGCTACATGGTCAGATGCTGTCTCAAAAAAAAAAAAAAAAAAATCCAACCAAACCAAAACAAGAACAAACCATCTGTGACTATACCACTGAAATAAATTAAACTCCCTTCCCCCACAACCTTAATTGTCAATAGTCCATCATGGAAGAACATGCCCTCATGGGCCCTCCCATCCAAGACGAATGGTGAGGGTCCCATTCTTATGCCACCCTTGTACAGATATCCAACCACAGCTGCAGTGAGTTTGTGAGTTTAATGGCTATGTCATGTCCAGAGGACATCTTTTCAATGCACATCTCCATCTCAGCAATTCTGCCTCCTCTTCTGTAATGTTGCCTGAACCTTGTCGTCCCTTCAGGATTTTCATAAGTATTTTGATAATTCAATAAATCTGTTTGAAGACAATTGCTATATCTTTAATGCTTATTGCTCACTTGTAGTATATCTTTTAAAAATATTTTATGCACATGGGTCTTTTAGCTGCATATATGTGAATCACACACGTCTGGTGCCTCTTGAGGCCAGAAAACAGTGGCAGATCCTCTAGAACTTACAGATGGTTCTGACTCCTCCAGAAAAACAAGTGCTTTTTACTGCTGAGCCCCAGGAGTGTCTTTTGAGAATGACCTGTTCATTTGTTGACTGGGTTGTTTGATATCTTGTTATTTAGGGTTTTTGATTTTGTTCTTTTGTTTGTTTTAGATTTTTTGTATAATCTATGTACTAATCCCCTGTCATTCACACACACACACACACACACACACACACACACATAACAGAATGGGAGAGAAATATTATATATATATATATAGAGAGAAATATTATATATATGTAGAGAGAGAGACAGAGAGAGAGAGAGAGAGAGAGAGAGAGACAGAGAGAGAGAGAGAGAGACTATTATAATTACTTCCTTCGTTGTATAGAAACATTTTAATCTTATCGAATTCAATTTTTCAGTTACTTGGTATTATTGCCATATAAGCAACTGGGATCCTTTTCAGGAATTCCTTACTTTTGCATATATCGCACACTGTATTCCCTACTTTTTTCTCTAATACCTTCAGAGTTTCAGGTCTTATATTAATATATCAGACCCATTTTGAGTTGATTCTTGTACAGGATAAACACTAGGGACCTAGTTTTATGCCTCAATTTGTAGATGTCCAATTATTCCCCCGTCATTTGTTGGAAGCTGTCTTTTTTCACTGTGTATTCTTCCTGTCTTTGTCAAGACTCAGATGGCTGTAGCCATGCAGGCTTGTATTTGGGTCCTCTGTTCTATTCCACTGATCAATGCATCTGTTTTGTGGCAGTCGCAATCTATTTTGTTCCTGTGGTTCTGTGGTATTAACTGGACTCACATCTGGTAATTCTCCACTACTGTGCTTTTTGATTAGTGCTACTTTATCTATCTGGAGTCTTTTGTGCTACCATGTGAATTTTAGGATTTTTTTTTCTTTCTGCAAAGAACAGCAATGTGAGGATTCTGACAGGAATTGCATTGACTCTAGATTGCTTTGGTAGCATAGCCATTTTCACAGCATTAATTTTGCCAGTTCATAAGTTGGGGAGGTCTTTTCATCCTGTACAGTCTGCGGTTTCTTTCTTCAGTGTTAAAGTTGTCTTTTTAGCAGTCTTTCATTTCCTTGGTTAGCTTTATTCCCAGGTAAAAAAATTTCTAGGCAATTGTGGACAAGATTATTTTCTTGATATTTTGTTCTCAGCATGCTTGCTACTAGTATAGGAGCAGCCTTCTGAATTTTGTATTATATGGTGATTTTGTATCCTGTGACTGTGGTAAGAGTGTTTATCAAGTCTAAGAGTTTTTAGTGTCTCTTACAAGTAGAATCACATCATTTGCAAATAAGGATACACTGATTTCTTCTCATCCTATTTCGTATTCCCTTTGTTTCTGGTTTGTTTTTGTTTTTTCCTTCAAGACAGGGTTTCTCTGTGTTGCTCTTTCTGGCTGTCCTGGAACTCACCCTGTAAACCAGGCTGACCTCGAACTCAGAGATCATTCTGCCTCTGCCTCCTAAGTGCTGGGAGTAAAGGTGTGTGCCACCAGTGCCTCTTTTGTTTCTTTCTACTCTTATTGTTCCAGCTAAAACTTTAAGACAATTGAATAAGAGTAGAGAAAGTGAAAATGTTTTTTTTTCCACATGATTTTTTTTTACACATGAGCTTTTACTATGTACTTGTTATTATTACATACCGATGTGCCTTCTATTTCTAGTTTCTCCTGGGCTTTGAAAAAAATCATAAATGGATGTTGAACTTCGTAAAAAAAAGCCTTTTCTGAGTGCTGATACTGAAGTGCATCATATGAATTCCATCGTTGGGTCTATTTATGTGACATATTATATGTATTAATTGCCATATGCTAAACCATCACTGTATCTCTGGAACAAAGTGAACTTGATCATTGTGAATGACCATTTTGATGTATTCTTTTTTTTTAAAGATTTATTTATTTATTATATGTAAGTACACTGTAGCTGTCTTCAGACACTCCAGAAGGCGGCATCAGATTTCGTT
The DNA here is from genome assembly GCF_900095145.1 of Mus pahari. Classification (NCBI taxonomy): domain Eukaryota; kingdom Metazoa; phylum Chordata; class Mammalia; order Rodentia; family Muridae; genus Mus; species Mus pahari. The sequence goes on along the minus strand of NC_034613.1, from coordinate 129,571,775 downwards.
ACGGATGGTTGTGAGCCACCGTATGGTTGCTGGGATTTGAACTCAGGACCTTTGGAAGACCAGTCGGTGCTCTTAACCACTGAGCCATCTCGCCAGCCCCCTGATGTATTCTTGAATTCTGTTTGCAAGTATTTTACTGAAAAAAAATTTTTTTGCGTCTGTGGTCACCAGAGATTATTTTATAATTTTCTTTCTTTCTTGTGCCTTTATCTGATTTTAGTATGAGAGTAATGATGACTTTGAGATTGTGGTGGCATTCCTTCCCTTTCTATTTTATGGACTAGTTTAAGAAGCATTAAGGTTAATTCCTTAAAGGACATAACCTGGAATTATCTTACTTGAGAGATTAATTGAGTTGTTTGTTTTTGCAGAACTTGGTTCTGTCCTTCCACCATGTGGGTCCTGGAGAGCTAACTCAGGATCTCAGGCTTGGTGGCAAGCATCTTTCCTTGGTGAGCCATCTTGCTGGCCCACTTTCTGAATTTTTTTTCACAAAACCAGTTTTTATTTTAAGCAAGGAGAAGTCTGACCCGAAGGATTACAGTTTTAAGCACTCAGTATTAAGTGTTAGTGGTACAACCTGGGCTATAAAGCTTGCTTCTCACATTGGTTTGAAAGGGTACTTGTGTTAAAGTCCTCCAGGTGGGTAGGAAGAAAGACAAAGAAAGGCTGGAAGAAACACCTCAGCTACTGGTACTGCCCTCCAGATTCTATGTCAAACTAACAAACTCTCACCATCTGGTTTGGAAAGTGCCACTCAGTGCAGAGGAACACAGGACACTTGATAGGGCAGAGGAGGCAGAAATAGCAGGTGCACATCACTTAGGGAGGAGCAGGGATCTGCCACAGCTTCAGACTTCTGCGTGGAAGGGGTCATCCTTGTGTTTGGCACAGCTCACCAAGGCCCACACCCTCCAGTTCCTGCTGCAGCTGAGTAGAATGGTCATGTCCTTACTGCTCAGCTCAAATCTTAAAGTTCTCAGCAATACGAGCTGGTGTCACAGACTTGGGGATCACTACCAAGTTCTTTTGAATGGCGAACCAGATCAGCACCTGGGCTGTAGGTTTATTGTACTTGGCTGCAATTGCCTTGATCCTGGGATCCTCCAGGAGAGAAGGGTCTTCCGGCTTGGCCCAGGGTCTATCAGGAGAACCAAGGGGACTGTATGCAGTCACCATGATGCCTTTGCAATGGCAGTACTCAATCAGCATCTCCTGAGTTAGATATGGGTGGCACTCGACCTGGTTAACTGCAGGCTTATATTTTAAGCCAGGTTTGTTCAAGATCCTTTCAATCTGAAGAGGGTTGAAGTTGGAGACACCAATTGCTTTTACCAAACCTTCATCCACTAGTTGTTCCAAAGCCGTCCAAGTGTCCACAAAATCGGTGTCACTAGGAATTACGTTTCCTGATGCATCTTCCTGTTGAAAATAATCTGGCCCAGGCTTGAAGTCTGTTGGCCAGTGAATAAGGTGGAGATCCAGGTAGTCCCACTGCAGGTCACTCAGTGTGTTCTGGCCAGCTCCTCTCACCATGCTTTTGTCGTGGAACATACACCACAGCTTGCTGACCATGAATAGATCCTGGTGCTTCACTACCTGCTCCTTGAGCTTCTCCTGGAGGGCTACTCCCACCTCCTTCTCATTCTGGTGCACCTGGGCGCAGTCAATGTGGCAATGCCCCACGTCAATAGCAACCTTTACAGCCTCAGTCACCTGGCCTGGAGGGGACTTCCAGGTGCCCAGGCCCAGGGTGGGCATCTTGGTGCCATTGTTGAGTTCCAGATGGCTAGCCATGATTGCTGCACGTTATACACCCAGCAAAAGTGCCCACTTTCTGAATTTTGATAGTCATCTTTTCAAAGATTTATGTCGCTTTATGCTATGGTTTTATTGAATATTTTACATCATTAGCCTGATGTCCTCTGTATTCTATCTTCATGATCAATAAATTTTATGTTTTAATGGAGTCCCGTATGTTGTATTCAAATGTTCATGTTGTTTTATCTTTGTCTATGTCTGAATCTATTTTGTTTTCCACCTCTGAAAGTCTGTAATGCATTTGACATTGGTAAACCTTTCTATTAAGTCCTTCTATTTCAATTAAGGAGCTATTCAATTCTAAAATTTCAACTTGGTAGGTTTCTTTTTTCAGTATGTCTTTCTGTTGATTTCCTCTTTTGTATCTTGCATTGTCTTTCTCATTTCACCCGACTGTTTCTCTGTATTCTGTGTGGTTTCATGTAGGAAATTATTTATGTCCTCTTTGATTTTGTTAAAAATTTCTTTTAATTATTTTTTAGAACTCTTGGGATTTCATCCAGCTCACTTTTATTGAAAGAATTACTATGGAGACAGAAGGAAGGACCATCCAGAGACTGCCCCACCTGGGGATCCATCCCATATACAACCACCAAACCCAAACACTATTGCATATGCCAGAAAGATTTTGCTGACAGGAGCCTGATATAGCTCTCTCTTGTGAGGCTATGCCAGAGCCTGGCAAATACAGAAGTGGATGCTCACAGTCATCTATTGGATGGAACACAGGGCCCCTAATGAAGGAGCTAGAGAAAGTACCCAAAGAGCTAAAGGGGTCTGCAACCTTATAGGAGGAACAGCAATATGAACTAACCAGTACCCCCCAGAGTTGAGTCTCTAGTTGCATATGTAGCAGAGGATGGCCTATTCGGCCATCAATGGGAGGAGAGGCCCTTGGTCTTGCGAAGATCATATGCCCCAGTACAGGGGAATGCCAGGGCCAGGAAGCGGGGAGTGGGTGGGTTGGGAAGCAGGGCAGGGGGAGGGTATAGGGGGCTTTTGGGATAGCATTTGAGATGTAAATGAAGAAAATATCTAATAAAAATAAACTTTGTAAAAAATTCTTTTAATTATTCTTTAGATTCTCTTAGGATTTCATCTAGTTCAGTTTTATTGAATGAATTAGTATGGAATTGATATTTTCCGGGGGTGGTCATACTGCTTTGATTTTTCATGTTTGTTATTTTTCTGTATTAGGACTTGTGTATCTGGGATTGTGTTGCTGGTTGGAATTTTTATCATATACTATCCAGTTAAAGAATTTGCAATGTCCAAGTAGGGCTAGGTTGTAGTAGGCTTGAGGTGCATGGCTTAGTAGCTAATCTCTCAGTTCAAACACCTAGGGCACTGGGTGCAATCTTCTACATTATTCTGAGAGTTGAGAAGAATATTAGTTGAAGAGGCAATCAGTACTTCTTGGTGAGCATACTATGCCAATATTGAAATAGCTGGTTAAAAGTTATTTCTTTAACTTTAATAACTATTTGGGAATAATGTATGTTGATAACATTCCTTCATTGAGAAGGACATAAACAACATCTACCTAAGGTCCCAACAAGAAACTGAGGCACAAGTACACCACTGTTTCAGCTTCCTTAAAGAGTGTAGGTGAGAAAGCTCTTTCAGGGGTGTGGGCATTCCCACAAATGGGCTGCATCTGGAAAGCCTTTTCCCAGCAGGGATAATGGCTTCTCACATAACAAAGGAGCACCCCTGGTGTTCCCCACCCCCCCAGGCTACATGCAATTCAATTAAGGCAGACAACAGCTGTTATTGAGTAGTGGGGGATACACAGGTGAGAAAGTTTATACCCTGTCCTGTAGACAGTCAACACACCCAGCTGGTATGACCTTTTGCAAGGGGGCATAGATGAATGCTCCAAGTTTGTGCTTGCTTTGCTTGGAGGACAATAACTCAGAGCAAACAATAAGAATGTTATAGTGTACCTTAAACTATTAGAAAGATTAGAAGAGAAAAGCAGTAGACTCAGTAAAGATTGTAGGGATAGGAATTAGTGGTGTTCAATGACCTAGAAAAGACTTGAGGAAGGGAAAATAGATAGAAAAGAGATGTTGGGATTCATTTCACAAATAGGAGGGGATGGGGAAAAGGATAAAGAAATTAAGTAGGGACAAGAGAACAGTTATATGGGTTGTGTATGAGAATACTAGAGAGCACACAATGGAATGAGTGCAGAAGAGACATACAGTATAATTGAATAATATAAAAACTAAAGCAAGCTATATGTTTGTTAAGAATTAAAAATTAGGAAATTAGATGGAATAATAACAAAAGACAATATAAAGTAAAAGTATAATACTTAAAAATATTATCTCGGGCTGGTGAGATGGCTCAGCGGGTAAGAGCACCCGACTGTTCTTCCGAAGGTCCGGAGTTCAAATCCAAGCAACCACATGGTGGCTCATAACCATCTGTAACAAGATCTGACGCCCTCTTCTGGAGTGTCTGAAGATAGCTACAGTGTAGTTACATATAATAAATAAATAAATCTTTAAAAAATAATAAAAAAATATTATCTCATCAGCCAGCATCTCTTGGTGGGATGGTTTTGAGGTCCTTTCCATTCCTGTGTTATTTCATGAAGCAAACCACTGATGGGAGAGCTGCTTTGTTATTTCAAAACAGAGTTTCTCTGTGTATCCATGGCTGCCATGGAACTCACTATAGATCAGGCTGGCCTTGAATTCACAGAGATCCATCTGCCCCTGCCTCTGCTTCCTGAGTGCTGGAATTAAAGGCCTGTGCTAACACGCCCATATTTAGAGATGCATTTTTAATATTCCAGTTTAGATTTACAAAGCCAGATTTGGGATAGACAGTTAGACCAATGGTATTTAAATAAATTAAATTTTTTTGGTTGAATGTATGGTGTAACTTTGATTTCTGAATTTTTAGTTCTCCTGTTGTCACATATCAGGGCAATGACAGAAACCACCAGGGTGCCCTGTAGGTGAACTTCACTTTTCATGGGCACAGCCTCCACTGATCTCTGACAATAGTATGTCTAAGTCTTAGTCCCACACTTCTTCTTTCCATAGTTGTTCAAGTGGCAAAGCAGATGAGGAGGATGTGAGCCTTTGCTGGTAGATCCTACTGACCTCAGTCTGAGTCCTGCATGCTGGAGCTGAATGTGTTTCATGTTCTTAAACTCCAGGCTGCACAGTCTTCACTGGTTCCATGTATCACTGCTATACTCAACAAAACTGGAAAACCTGGATGAAATTTCTAGACAGATTCCAGGTACCAAAATTAAATCATTATCAGATTAATGATCTAAACTGTCTCATATCCCCTAAAGAAATAGAAGTAGTCATTAACAGTCTCCCANCCAAAAAAAGCCCGGGACCAGATGGGTTTAGTGCAGAGTTCTATCAGACTTTCAAAGAAGACCTAATTCCAGTTCTGTAGAGAGCTGTGAGCAATCGCCATTACAGGATGGCATTGGCTTCTGTTGTTCATAACTATAAACATATAATGTGCGCAAGTGCAAGAGTGAATTCGCGCCAAGTCACGACCCATCCCGGGGTGTACTTTTGAAATTATGAGCAAGCAGCCAATCAGGTGCAGACACACCGCACTAGACATATATAAGCTGCACCATTTCTGGGGCTCGGGGTCTTCCTCACGATGTAGCAATAAAGCTTTGCCACAGAAGAATCCGGTTGTCGGAGTGTGTTCTTGCTGGTGAGAAATCAGCTCGGGACACAGTTCTTCTCAAACTATTCCACGAAATAGAAACAGAAGGTACTCTACCCAATTCGTTCTATGAAGCCATAATTACTCTGATACCTAAACCACATAAAGACCAAACAAAGATAGAGAACTTCAGACCAATTTCCCTTATGAACATCGATGCAAAAATACTCAATAAAATCCTCGCAAACCGAATCCAAGAAAACATCAAAACCATCATTCACCATGATCAAGTAGGCTTCATCCCAGGGATGCAAGGTTGGTTTAATATACAAAAATCCATTAACGTAATCCACTATATAAACAAACTCAAAGGAAAAAAAATGATCATCTCCTTAGATGCAGAAAAAGCATTTGACAAAATCCAACACCCCTTCACATTAAAAGTATTGGAGAGATCAGGAATTCCAGGTCCATACCTAAAAATAAAAAAAGCAATTTACTGCAAATCAACAGCTAATATCAAATTAAATGGAGACATACCTGAAGCAATCTACTGAAATCGGGGACAAGGATGCCCACTCTCCCCATATCTATTCAATATAGTACTCGAAGTGATAGCTAGAACAATAAGACAACAAAGAGACCAAAGGGATACAAAGTGGTAAAGAAGAAATAAAAGTATCACTATTTGCAGATGATATGATAGTATATATAAGCAAGCCCAAAATTTCTACCAGAGAACTTCTCCAGCTGATAAACAACTTCAGAAAAGTGGCCAGATACAAAATTAACTCAAATAAATCAGTAGCCTTCCTTTATACAAAGGATAAACAAGGTGAGAAAGAAATTAGGGAAACAATTCCCTTCACAATAGCCACAAATAGTATAAAAACACTCTAACCAAACAAGTGAAGACCTGTATGACAATAACTTCAAGTCTCTCAAGAAAGAAATCTAAGAAGATTTCAGAAAATGGAGACATCTCCTGTGCTCATGGATTGGAAGAATTAACATAGTAAAAATGGCCATCATACCAAAGGCAATCTATAGATTTAATGAAATCCCCATAAAAATCCCAACACAATTCTTCAAAGACATGGAAAGAGCAAATCTCAAATTCATCTGGAAAAGCAAAAAACCCAGAATAGCGAAAACAATTCTTAACAATAAAAGAACAGCTGGGGGAATCACCATCCCTGACCTCAAGTTTTACTATAAAGCAATAGTGATAAAACTGCATGGTATTGGTACAGAGACAGACATGTTGATCAATGGAATAGAATTGAAGATCCAGAAATAAAACTTCACACTTATGGTCACTTGATCTTTGACAAAGATGCCAAAAACATACAATGGAAAAAAAGAAAGCATCTTCAATAAATGGTCCTGGTCTAACTGGCTGTCTGTATGTAGAAGAAATGAAAATAGACCCATATTTGTCACTTTGTACAAAGCTCAAGTCGAAGTGGATCAAGGACCTCCACATAAAACCAGATACACTGAATCTAATAGAAGAGAAATTGGGAAAGAGTCTTGAACTCATTGGCACAGGCGGAAATTTCCTAAACAGAACTCCAATGGCTTGTGCTCTAAGATTGATAATTGATAAATGGGACTCCTGAAACTGGAAAGCTTCTGTAAGGCAAAGGACATAGTCAATAAGACAAATTGACAACCTACAGATTGGGAAAAACAAAATCTTCACTAACTCCACATCTGATAGAGAGCTAATATCCTTTAACTCTTTTTTTTTCCACTTTTTGTTTTATTAGATATTTTCTTTATTTACATTTCAAATGTTATCCCCTTTCCTGGTTTCCCCTCAGAAAACCCTCTTTCCCCTCCCCCTCCCCCTGCTCACCAACCTTCCTGGCCCTGGCATTCCCCTACACTGGGCCATAGAGCCTTCACAGGACCAAGGGCCTCTCCTCCCACTGAAAAGAAGCTACATATGCATCTGGAGCCATGGGTCCCTCCATGTGTACTCTTTTTTTTTTAAATTTATTTATTTATTATATGTAAGTACACTGTAGCTGTCTTCAGACACTCCAGAAGAGGGCGTCAGATCTTTTTTTTTTTTTTAAGGATGGTTGTGAGCCACCATGTGGCTGTTGGGATTCGAACTCTGGACCTTTGGAAGAGCAGTTGGGTGCTCTTACCCACTGAGCCATCTCACCAGCCCCCATGTGTACTCTTTGGTTGGTGGTTTAGTCCCTGGGAGCTCCGGGGTACTGATTGGTTCATATTGTTTTCCTCCTGGGCTGAAAACCCCTTCAGCTCCTTGGGTCCTTTCTCTAGCTCCTTCATTGGGGACCCTGTGCTCCTTCCAATGGATGGCTGTGAGCATTCACTTTTGTATTTGTCAGGCAATGGCAGAGCCTCCCAGGAGACAGCTATATCGGGCTCCTGTCAGCAAGCTCTTGTTGGCATCCATAATAGAGTCTGGTTTGGGTGGTTGTTTATGGGATGGATC
>NC_034613.1:129559888-129563694 GCF_900095145.1 Mus pahari | reverse complement strand
TTTTTTTTGGTTTTTCGAGACAGGGTTTCTCTGTGTAGCCTTGGCTGTCCTGGAACTCACTCTGTAGACCAGGCTGGCCTCGAACTCAGAAATCCGCTTGCCTCTGCCTCCCAAGTGCTGGGATTAAAGGTGTTCGCCACCACGCCCGGCTTTGTTCCTACTTCTAAGAAGGGCTGAAGAATCTACACTTTGGTCTTCCTTCTTCTTGAGCTTCATGTGGTCTGTGAATTGTATCTTTGGTATTCTGAGTTTCTGGGCTTATCAGTGAGTGTGTGTCTGGGTCACCTCCCTCAGGGTGATATTTTCTAGTTCCATCCATTTGCCTAAGAATTTCATAAATTCATCATTTTTAACAGCTGAGTAGTACTCCATTNTTTAAATGTACCACATTTTCTGTATCCATTCTTCTGTTGAGAGACATCTGGGTTCTTTCCAGCTTCTGGCTATTATAAATAAGACTGCTATAAACGTAGTGGAGCAAGTGTCCTTAATACTTGTTGGAGCATCTTGTGGGTATATGCCCAGGAGTGGTATTTCTGGGTCCTCAGTTAGTACTATGTCCAATTTTCTGAGGAACCACTAAACTGATTTCCAGAGCGGTTGTACCAGCTTGCAATCCCACCAGCAATGGAGGAGTGTTCCTCTTCCTCCACATCTTCTCCAGCACCTGCTGTCACCTGAGATTTTGATCTTAGCCATTCTGACTGGTGTGAGGTGGAATCTCAGGGTCAAATACATTTTACTCATCAATTAAGATAACCATGGCTTTTTTGCCATTTAGTCTATTTAAACGTTAAATTAGATTATATTAGCTTTATATATAAACCAACTTTGCACCCACAGGATAAATTAGTCATGGCATATAATGCCCCCCCAGTAGGCTTCCTAATACTCCATTGAGAAGTTATCTTCTATACCAATGGGAGATATTCCCCTGACATTTTATTTCCCTGTGATGCTTTATCAAAGTTCTAGGTAGTATTGACTTAGTAGAAGGAGTTAGGATCACTGAAAAATTAGTCCAGTACTATTTTCTGGAAGGGTTTATAAAAATTTGATATTATCACATGGTTACATGAATAAGATCAATCATGGATTGATCCCAAGTCCCCACCTCTACCTGAGGAGCTATTGATAGTTTATGGATGCTAGGGAACGGGGAGCAATTTTAATTTGGGCATGTGGCCACTGGTAGACTTCCCATGACCCAGTGGATGGTATCATATTCATGAACATATGGGAAGCACTGGCTTAACACATTGGGTAACATGAACAAAGAAGATACAAAGGTAGAAGGGGATGTGTTGGGAGAATTGGAGGGGAGAGTGGGAGGTGGGTACAATCAAAAGACATTGCATATATGTATGAAATTATTAACAATACAATTGAAAAATATTATACGATTTTTTTTTTGAGATAACACTTCACTCCAATCTGAAAAACTGTTGCCAAGAAATCTGACAATGAGCTGGGTGGTGGAGCACAGCTTTGATCCCAGCACTCTGGAGGGAGAGGCAGAGATATTCCTTCTAAGGTCAAAGATAAATTATTGCACCCCATTCCAGCACCAAGGAAGAAGCACAAATTTTAGTGGCTTTATTTGGATTCTGGTGAGAACACCTTTCTCACTTGCTCTGGCCCATACACCAAGTGTCCTGGAAAACTGCTAGCTTTGTGTGGGACCCAGAACAGGAAAAGTCTTTTCAACAGATTCAGGCTGCTGTGCATGCTGCTCTAACATTTGGGCCATATAATCTTGAAGACATGATGGTACTTAAGACCCTCATCCTAGCTCCCTGGAACTCAGTCTTTCCTGTTTGCCTTTGGAACAAGATGTAGAACTCTCAGTTCTTCCTGTACCATTCCTGTCTTGATGCTGCCAATCTTTTGCCTTGATGATAGTGAAATGAACCTCTGAACCTGTAAGCCAGCCCCAATTAAATGTTGTCCTTATAAGAGTTGTCTTGGTCATGGAGTCTGTTCACAGCAGTAAAACCCTAAGACATTCATTAGTGGCAAAGATCAACACTGAGCCCCAGATATGGTACCATTCCCTGGGAAAACCAGCCAGTGACCTGGTGGCAGGTTGACTAAATTGGAGCACTTTGCCTGTAAAACAGACGATACTTTATACTTACTGGAGTAAATACTTATTGGTTATGTATTTGTCTTTCCTGCACATAATGCTTTTGCCAAAATCTGTGGACTTGCATAATCTATACTCATATCTAAAGATTTGGAGTTAGAAACCATGAGAGAGGGAGAGAGAGAGAGAGAGAGAGAGAGAGAGAGAGAGAGAGAGAGAGAGAGAGAGAGAATATTGTTGAGAGGTTATTGAGAGGTTATGGAACCTTTGGGAGGTATGTTCTTGTTGGAGGAAGTATGTCACCGGAGCAAGTTTTGTGGTTGATGGTCTCACCCCACTTCCAGTTCACTCTCTTTAATGTGTGTTTGTGGTTAGAGATGTGTTTTCTCAGCTTTCTGCTCTGGACACCTACTGCCATGTCTCCTCTGCCATTTTGGATCCCCCCTTCTGGAACTGTAAGCCAAAATAAACTTTCTTCTATAAGTTGTTTGAGGTCATGGTATTTTATCACAGCAACAGAAAAATAATGCAGGAAGTATTTCAGTGGTCCAGGCAAAGAGTGGTGGAATAGAGTAGTGCCTGCAGATTGGAAAGATCTGAGAGACATTTAAAATCATATAGTCCTAGAGTGTTGTGAAGTGAATGGAGAATAATTCAGGACACACCACTTGTTGTGACATGAGTGGACAGTACAAATGACTGAGATAGAAGAGAATGCCAACAATATGAGTTTAGTGGATAGGATCATATGTTGGTTTATGTTCATTTTGAAGTGTAACTCTTTTGCAGCAGACAGAATTTTAAATGCCAACAAGGAACCCAAGTTAGAGTAACTTGAACAAGTAGGACTTAAATTTACACACACACACACACACACACACACACACACACACACACACACACGTTATGTGAGGTTGTCTCTCTGACTTAAAATGTTACCGCTGACATCCCCATAATTCATTCAACTTTTCTTCATCATCGTAAATGCTGTGCAACACATCTAATTCCAAGACAGGGAAATTTTGTTTAAGAAGGAAAATAGAGACTATTAGCTTTGTGGACTTCTGGTGGCTTCCACATAGTCTTTCCCACCATAGTCTTTCTCAGTCTAAACTCCAGGGAGACATTATAGGGATCTATGAGCTGCTGAGCATGCCTATTCTGATCATACTTTCCAGAAGTGGGCAAATAACTACTAGTGTCCTTGAGGTATAGCAAAGATATATGTCAAGGGCAATATACTTTAGGAATGGCAAGATACAGCTTGTGAGACTTAACTTTTAATGGTTAATGGATCCATCTCTCCAGTTTATTTTTCTTTATTACTTATGAGCACTTTTTCATCAGTTCACAAGTTGTTCTTAGTTTTATAGGTGCCTGTGAGATTGCATAGGTAATAAGATTAGGAAGAAAAAGAAGAGGATTAGGAGAAATATGTGAAGAATTTTCACAGGTAATGATGGCAAATGGTTCTGCCCAAAAGCCTGAAATAGGTTGTGAAAGAATTTAAGGCTATGTGTTCAAAACCAGAGAAACAATGTATCAAATGCTAATGAGGATGCATGAGATAATATTAACTTGTCATCTGTGACCTTAGCAGAAGCACTTTTGGCACTGCTGGATGCCCAAACCATGCTGAAGTGTGTTGAGAAGTACATGGTTGGTGACTCTCTCTCTCTCTCTCTCTCTCTCTCTCTCTCTCTCACACACACACACACAC
>NC_034613.1:129518629-129559190 GCF_900095145.1 Mus pahari | reverse complement strand
TAATGAACTCCAAGTAGTGTTTCATACTAGAATGCTAGTTGATCTTGTCCACTTGATCTGGTACAATGCAAATCATTGCAGTTTTGACTTCCATTTCCATACTAGCTAATCATATTGAACATGTTTTCATGTCCTTGTAGACTAACTTTGGGGGAACGAATCTTCATTTTTTTCCTTGTTTTGTCTTGTTCTGTTTTTTATTTTATTTTTATTGGTCCTTTGTGATTTCTACATCACAGCATAACCTCTGTCCACACTTCTTTGCTTGCAAATGTTCATTGCAATGAGTCTGGCACAAGGGGCTTCGGCCACTCTATCAATACTGGAACCTCACTGAGACTCCTCTTGGATATCCTGTTCTTGCCCCATGTCAAGGAGATCCTGTAGTTTTAGATCAGTAGGACCAGACCCTCCATGCACTCCAGCAGTTCATCCATGGGGTAGATGTTGGGATGGACCAATTCAAAGCCCTGGATATGGGCTTGAGAAATATCTGAACTGGTTAGCCCAATAGCACTCCTGCACTTACCCCCTTGGAGATGGCTTACCAGTAACATCCCCTGCCCTCCTGAAACCAGAGCTAGTTCTACCCTGCTGCCCAGGTGAGGTGCAGGGCCCATTCTCCTGAGTACTGCAGCTGGTGAAGAACTTGGCCAGTTATCCCATTCTCATTACCCTGAGGCCAGCTCTCCTGCCTACCATAACTGGCAAGGGATGAGGGAGTGGAGGAGGGCATCTCTTATGTGTGCTACTGAACCACAGAGAAGAGGCAGGGCTGGCTCTCTTGCACTCATGTCCTTGGGGCCAGTTCACCTGTAACCCTACTTTCAGGGGAAGCTCTACTGTGATATCCAGATGAGATATATGGGATAACTTTCCCGTATGTCCAGGTGAGATATATGAGATAAGATAACTTTCCCATATGATGCAGCAGTTGTTGAGCAGGGGTAGCTCTCCTTCTCTCGACCCCAAGGTCATCTCTCCGGCTTGCTGTAGGTGACAAGAGACAAGGGTGTGGGAAGCTATCTCTCCCTTGCCCACACTGCTGCAAGGCAGACAAGTTTCAGTGTCAACTCTTCCACATTCACACCCTAGAGGCCAGCTCACCCCCAAGCCCCATTCTGGGTCAGCCTTATTGTGCTGCCCAGGTGAGGTGCAAGGAAGGCCTGCTCTCCTGAGTGCTGCAGCAGATGAGGGACAGGGCCAACTACCCTGCTCTGATGATCTCGGAGCCAGCTCTCTTGCCTACCATAGGTGGCAAGGGGTGGGTGGTAGGGCACCTCTCACTTGCCTATGTCACAGCACAGCAGACAAGCGGCAGGGCCAGCTCTCCCATGCTCATATCCTCAGGGGCAGCTAGCTTGTGCTCTAGCCACAGTCACCTCTGCTGTGCTGCTTAAGTGAGGTGCAGGGCCTGCTAGGATTTCTGTGTAGGCCTGGTTGTCTTGGAACTCACTTTATAGACCAGCCTGGCTTTGAACTCTGCCTGCCTCTGCCTCCCAAGTGTTGGGATTAAAGGCATATACCACCACTGCCCCCTCATTTGTTCATCTTTTCCTTGAAAATTTTCTTTGTCAAATCATAAAAGTCTTCATATATCCTGGGTACTATGCCATTTTTTACATATATTACTTGAAAATTATTTTTAAGTTGTATTTTTCATTTGTTCATAACATTTTGATGCAGTTACTTTGATGAAATCCCATTTATTTTGTCATTGCTATCGACTTTTATGCCACATATGAGAATCCATTACCAAATCCAGAGTAAAAAGGCAATTTATTCAGATGTTTTCATGTGACTAGTATTTTAGGTCATATACTGAATTACATATTTTAGGGGTTTTTTGTGGTTGTTATTTTGGTTTTTGAAAAAGGGTTTCTCTATGTAGCCCTGGCTATCCTGGAATGGATTCTGTAGATCAGGCTAGCCTCGAACTCAGAGAGCTCCACCTGCCTCTGCCTCCTGAGTGTTGGGATTAAAGGTGTATGCCACCATGGCCTGGTTTTTATTTAATTTTTGTTTACAGTATGAGGTAGATGTCTATATTGGCTAGTTTTATGTTAACCTGACACATTTTAGAAGAAAGAACTTCAATTGAGAAAATGTCCCCACTCGATTGACTTGCGGTGCATTTTCCTTATTGATGATTAATGTGGGAGATTCCAGATCAGCGTGGGGAGTGCTACTCCTGGGCTAATGAATCCATGTGAGCAAGACAGCACTCTTCCACTGACTCTGCTTCAGTTTCTGTCTTCAGGTTCCTGCTCCAACTTTCCTTAACGACAGAGGGTGACCTTATGGTTTTAAGCTGAAACAACCCCTTTCATCCCCAAGTTGTTATGGTCATGGTATTTTATCATAGCAACAGAAACCCTTAAGGGTCCAACTTGGCTCTTTTCTAAACATTTATCTAGTTATCAAAGCACTTGATGAGAATGTCAATGTTCAATTCTTTTTCTCAGCAACTTTTCTGACAATCAGTTAACATATAGTTCATACTCTCTAGATAAGTCTATATATTAATTTTTATGTCTGCACAACACCATTTGTTTTGATTTTGAGACCAGTACTCATTCTGTCTCCCACTCTGACCCGGAGGTGACTATGTAGCCCAGGCTCACATTGAAATTATAATCATTCTGCCTTCATCTTTCAAGTATTGTAATTCCATGAGTAAGCCACCATACCTAGTTTGCCATCATTGTAGCTTTAAAGCATGTCTTAAAATAGAAAAGTGTGAGTCAGTCACTTGCTCTTTTCAAAATTAATTTGGCTTTTTGTTGTTGTTATTTCATGGGTTTTAAAATGGAATTTCCATTTCCAAAGAAAATGTCATTGGGATACTTCAGCTACCTCCAAAATTGACAGTGAATGCAGGACTACATACAAAGATGGAGTGAAAGTGTGCTTCAGAGGTACTTAGATCTCCAGATCCCCTCCACACTCTGTAAAATACGTTATTTGCATATTTATTTCCTATTCCCTAGAAGAATGATTCCTACAAAAACAAAACAAAACAAAACAAAACAAAACAAAACAAAAACCCAGATCATCTCTGGAATCGAGGACACCAAGCATAGAGTGCAATAACCCAATCACAAAAGAACTCACTAGATATGCATTCACTGATAAGTGGATATTAGTCCGGAAACTTAGAATACCCAAGATACAATTTGCAAAACACAAGAAAATCAAGAAGGCCAAAGCGTGGATACTTCATTCCTTCTTAGAATAGGGAACAAAATACCCATGGAAGGAGTTACAAAGTTTGGAGCTGAGATGAAAGGATGGACCATCCAGAGACTGCCCCACCCGAGGATCCATCCCATAATAAGCCACCAAACCCAGACACTATTGCATATGCCAGAAAGATTTTGCTGAAAGGACCTTGATATAGCTGTCTCTAGCGAGGCTATGCCAGTGCCTGGCAAACACAGAAGTGGATGCTCACAGTCATCTATTAGATGGAACACAGGGCCCCCAATGGAGGAACTAGAGAAAGTACCCAAGGAGCTGAAGGGGGATGCAACCCTGTAGGTGGAACAACAATATGAACTAACCAGTACCCCCTGAGNTNNTGTCTCTAGCTGCATATGNAGCAGAAGATGGCCTAATCNGCCATCATTGGGNAGAGAGGCCCCTTGGTCTTGCAAACTTTATATGCCCCAATACAGGGGAACGCCATGGGCAAGAAGTGGGAGTGGGTAGGTGGGGGGGGGGAAGGTATAGGGGACTTTTGGGATAGCATTTAAATTGTAAATGAAGAAAATACCTAATAAAAATTTTAAAAATGAAATTATGAATCTCTTAGTACAAAATTTAAATGAACATATTCAAATAGATTATCAGGCATATGGGAAAAATTTCTAACATGAAAAACAGAGAGATAGGAAGAAACTCAGAAAACTATGCACTTAGAAATAAACTTTTTAGAAAACTCCTAACCTGGGGTGTAGGTAAAGCTCAGTGGTAGTGAACCGGAGTAGTGTTTTTGAGCGCCTGGGTTCAATTCTCACAATCCATATTCACAAAAAGAAGCTATTAACATTTACTTCTAAAAGGAACAAGAGGAGCAAGAGAGATGGTCAGCAGTTAAGAATGAATCCAATGTCTTCTCTCCTTCACAGGCACTTGGCATGCCACAGTACACATACATACATGTAGATACTCACGAGTACACAAAATAAAAATAAATCCTAAAAAGAGAAAGAAGAAAATGGTATTTTAAGAGAGAAATGTGCATTTAGCACTTAAACATTACTAGATATGAAAAACTTATTAGAAGCATTAGATATGTTTGAAATTGTCCAGAAATCAGAAAACAGAGGACAACTTTTGGGAATCTGTTTATTCTTTCTACCTCATGAGTTCTGGAAATGAGGCCATCAGGCTTGGTTTCAAGCACCTTAAATTGAGACATTTGGTCAGCCCATTTCAGAATGTAAGTGAAATAACTGCACAATGTGCAGACTGAGACTTTGGGAGCACTGAGCCCTAAATTATCTGTATCACCCCCCTCTCCTCAAGGTACAAGGATCTGTGTGCAAGAGAGGGTAGAAAGATTCTAAAAGCCAGAGGTGGTGTGATTTTTCAGACACAGTGGGGTTGATGCACATATGAACTTAGAGACCATGGTACCATGTGTAAGACCTGCACAAATTTAAACTAGGTAACATCCCACATGGAGACAGAGAAGTGGGTACAAAATCCTACCTCCCTCAAAGGGGAAGTGATTTGCAATTGATCTCTCCAGGGAGAATGAAGTCAATGGAGTGACATGGTATATCAAGCACACTCCAGGGCAGGCTTCATGCTCAAAACTAACTGGCCAACACAAAATGTTCATGTGTGCTTTTGTTTTGTTTTTGTCAAAGAACATTATGTTTGATAGGTGGGAGAGGCTGGGGGAGGGCAAAGAGTATGATCAAAATGAAAAATTGAAAAACAAAAAAACCTTGTAGGCATTAGATATTTGAATCTTCCAGAAAGTGGAAGTCGGGGCAGTGACAGTTTACTTCTACTACTATGTGGGTTCTGGGAATCAAACATAGGTCAATGTTTCTCCTAGAGATATTACAATTACTCCAGCACACCCTTCAAAGAAGTGCTCTTTCTTCATTCCTTTCATACCTTTTTGTTTTCCCTTTAAAACTAGTCTGGCTCACTGAGGCAGCAGATTTTCCTTGGCTTGCAGCTGCATTAACCCCAATCTGACTTCATTTTTACATGGCTTTTAAAACATTAACTTACTTTACATCCCCATAGCAGCTTCCCCTCCCTCTTTTCCCAGTCCCTCCCTCTCCCCTCCCCTCCTCCATTTCCTCAAAAAAGGGGAGGCCTCCAATGGAAATCAAGCAGCCTTAGCATATCAAGTTGCAATAAGACTAGGCCCATTTCCTCCTTTTGTGGCTAGGCAAGGCAGCCCAGTTAGGGGAAAGGGATCCAAAGGCAGGGAATGTAGTCAGTGCCTATGTCTGTTCCATGCATGCTCTCAGGTTGGCAGTTCAGTCTCTATGAGCCCCTATGTCTCCAGGTTAGTTGATTCTGTAGATTTTCTTGTGGTGTCCTTGGCTCCTCTCCTCCTTCAACATGGATATGTCTTCTGTGTCTGTTTTCTCTCTGATTTTTTTTTATGTTTTTAAAAAAAGATTTATTTTTATACATAGGTACACCATAGCTGACTTCAGACGAACCAGAAGAAGGCGTCAGATCTCACTACAGGTGGATGTGAGCCACCATGTAATTGCTGGGATTTGAACTTAGGACCTTTGGAAGAGCAATCAGTGCTCTTACCCGCTGACCCATCTCATCAGCCTCTGATTTTTTTAAAAAGAAAATTTCATTAGATTTAGTGGTCATTCATCATCATTCAGATGATCCAGGATGATTTCCTTTTCTGATTTTTTGCTTATATTTGCAAAGGATGTTTTACTAAATAAAATCAATGTGATATGGTTTCAGGGATTTAAACACAGACATATCTTCTTGAAGATCAACATTCAACACATTATAGCTATTACAGTTCCTTTGACTTTCCACAAAGTCATTAGAATAATCTTGTGAAGATCTATCAATATATGCTGGAAATTTTTATTACAATCATATTATGCTTATCTCTCAACTTGGAGGAATGGATATCCATATCTTTTAAACAATGAACACCAATCTGTTTAGATCTTTAAAATCTTTCAACAGTGTTTTTCATCATATAAGACCTATATGCATTTCATTATACAAGTAAGCATTATATTTTGGGATTTGTGTGTGTGTGTTTGTCCCCAAGTTATACAGTTTATATACTTAAATTTCATCATCAAAGTATAGAATTCTAATTAAGAGAACTAGTTCTTTTATATACTGCAGCCTTCCTAAAGTCATGTAGCAAATCCAGGAAATTTTATAGATTACAACCACCATTATATCTGCAAATAAAAACTCCTTTTTTCCCCCCAAGACAAGGTTTCTTTATATAGCCCTGGCTGTCCTGGAACTCACTCTGTAGACCAGGCTGGCCTCGAACTCAGAAATCCACCTGCCTTTGTCTCCCAAATGTTGGAATTAAAGGTATGTGCCACCACGCCCGACTCTCTCTTCCTTTCTTAAATGGACACCTTTTACTTATTATGCTTTACTAATTGGTCTGGCTAGGGCTTCTATAGTAAGAAGTGATGGGAGCCACCCTTATCTCTAATCTTGGGAATATTTTAAATGTTACACATTTGTAGATCCTTACCAAGTTTAGGAAGTTGTCATGGACTAAATGTGTATGTACTCCTACTCCCAAATTCATTTTGTTAAAGTCCCAAATACCGTGATAGATTTAAAAGGTGAGATCTTCAGAAGATAATCAGGCTTAGATGAAGTTACGAAGGTGAGACCCTCCAGACAAGATCAGTACCTTTATAAGACATCTCACTTATGTTCTACCCTCATCCCATCGATCAAACCCCCATGTGAAGACATAGCAAAAAAGTAGTCTGAAAGCTAGAAAACTGATATTCTACTGCAATGGAATCAAGAACTGAAAAGCAGAGGTCCTTGGTTTGATGAGGCAGTTTTCATTAACTTGCCAGACAGATCCTTCCTGTAAGTGTGTGTGCAACTGATTACCTTAAAATAATTTATGTATATGAGCATTTGTCAGATTCTTGTCAGGATGCATGCCAACAACTCTAAAAATGTATGTGTGTTCATTCATGGAAGCTGGAAGAGACCCTGAAGATGCTCAGGAGTTGGGAGTTATAGGTGGTTGTGAGTCACCAGATGTTTTGGGTGCTGGGAACCAAACCTAGGACTTGAACAAAAGCAGTAAGCACTCTTAATCCCTGAACCATTCCTTCAGGATCATGCAATGGATTCTTTAAGATTAAATAAGTATGACTGTAGGCTGTACAATTATGAAATATCTTCATTAACACACCCCTTTAATAATTCTTTCCCAACTCCTCCCTACTTCATATCCACCCAACTTCATGTCCTCTCTATTTAAAACAGACTATGACAGCATGTGCAAGTCCTGAACAAACTCAATCTAGACAAAATCCCAACTTGAGGAGATGTTCTCACAAATTTCCACTCCTGGCCAGGCCTAGAAGCTTTTGCAAGTGATAGTTGCTGAAAGAGGGAAAAAAAAATCAGTTTTCTTCAATGAAAGAATTGTGTATTATCAACCACAGTGCAGGGCTGATCCCATGCTTAGGACTAGTTGGCACTGCAGCTGAGTCTTGAGTAACTGTACTGTTTGCTCATAATGTGTATGGTATCAGTTTTATTTCTCCTCTTGTTCCAGTATACAGTTACAGCACAGTATTCATTATCCTTGCCCATGAAAATTGAGAAATATTTTTGTATCATATAGCTCATATTATTTTTTATGTTGTTTGAATGTATATTTGTATACCATGTGCATGCCTGGTGTGCAGGAAGGTCAGAAGAGGGCATTTAATTCCCCAAAACTGAAATTAAGGATGGTTGTGAGATGCTGTGTGGATGCTGGAAACTGAATCTGGGTCCTCAGAAAGACAAGTGCTCTTAACCATCGAGCCATCTCTCCAGCCCTGCATACTACTTTATATTTGAATATGTATGAATATAGAAATGTGGTATTTTTCATTATTGTATAGAATTAAGAGATGGTAAAATGACAAAGTAATAGTTTGTGATTGTTTGTTTTTTGTAATTAAGATAATTTATTTATGTGACTCTATTACAATGATTGACTGAGCATGATTTAGACCATTAATGAAAAGAAACAATGGCCCTCACCAGAATCAATCATGCTGGAATTCTGTCTTCACAGCCTTTGGAACTCTGAAAACTGCTTAAGCTGCTTGGTCTGTGGTACTTTGTTTTAGAAGCCCAAGTAAAGATATTCTCCTAGTAAAGGAGTTCTCTTTATTATGAATGTATGCCAAATTTTGTTGAATGTTATTTTCATTTATAAAACAAAGCTAATGTGATTTTTCATTTTTCTTACTTATATGGTAGATTAGAATGATTTTGAAAAAAACCACTGGGCGGTGGTGGCACACGCCTTTAATCCCAGCACTTGGGAGGCAGAGGCAGGCGGATTTCTGAGTTCAAGGCCAGCCTGGTCTACAAAGTGAATTCCAGGACAGCCAGGGATATACAGAGAAACCCTGTCTTGAAAAACGAAGAAAAAAAAACCAAAACAAAACAAAAAACAAAGAAACAAAAAAATCAAACCAACCATCCAGTTTAAATGTACTCCACTTATTCATGAGGTATTTTTAATATATTGGTGAATTCTATTAGCTAGTATTTTATGAATATATATATATATATATATACACACACACACACACACATATATATATATATACATACATACATATACACACACACGCACTCACACACACACACACACACATATATATATATATCCATATTGATTTTTTTTTTTTACTATCTGATTAAGGTAACTGCAATATTAGCTGAACAGAATGTATTGGGAAAAATACCACCTACTCTTCTACTTTCTGAAAGAAATGTTAATTCTTGAAACATTTTGTTATAATTATCTAGTAAAACAAGCCTGAAGATTTGGGGATAGAAGTTTAAATTAAATTTCCTTAATAGTTATAGGGCCATCCCATCTTTCAAAGGTGTCATTAATGGTTCAAAGTTTTAAATTAAGTATTATGTCCTAAAACTAATTATGATGTGTTCTTCATCAAACTACATATTCAGAGATTCCGCTTATTCCTACTACCCTAGAAAAGTTTACAGCTACAGTTATATTAAATTGCTTAAACTTCTTTCTGCACACACTTCCCCTATGATACTCTACCAAATTACTTAGTCATTGAGAAAGAGTTACCTATCCACCCAGTTCTGGAAAGAGAATAGACTGAAATTAGGGAAATTGCTACCTTCCATTTTTAGACAGAAGCCTCTGATCTGATGATATCTCTTGCTTGTACTAGAGAGTAAGTTGATCAAAACTCATTTCTATTCTCTGATTTGAAGCTGGTAATAGTGCTTTACTTGTTCAGAGATTGTGGGAGTCAATAACAAAAATAAACTAGCCTGCTGTTCTGCAAAGGTTCTAAAATCCTTCCACAATCTTGTTTTCTATCAGAAGACGCTGTTCCCTATGTGCTAGACATGAATTTTCTCAATCTAAACTCTGTTGGTAGTAACAACCTGATTGTGAGAACTGGAAGCAATCATTTAGTCAGTAGGTGTCAAATCTAAAGAATGTCCTTCCAGATCTATAGATTTAAAACCTTGAAGAGAAAAAAAAAACGTAAATTGGGTTAAAATTTTTATTATTTATTATTATTGTTTTGAGACAAGGACTCTCTATGTAGTTCTGTTTGGCCTTGAACTAGTTATGTAAACTAGGTTGGCATTGAATGCTCTGCCTTCCAAGTGCTGGGATTAAAAGTGTGCACCATATTCAGCTCCAAACACAGATAGTAAGAAACCTGCCCCTGGTCACAAAACTTAGGTTGTTATTTGAAAACAAGGTGGTGGTGGTGGTGGTGGTGGTGGTGGTTGTGGTGGTGGTGGTTGTTGTTGTTGTTGTTGTTGTTGTTGTTGTTGTTGTTCTTCTTCTTCTTCTTCTTCTTCTTCTTCTTCTTCTTCTTTCTTCTTTCTTCTTTCTTCTTTCTTCTTTCTTCTTTCTTCTTTTTTCTCCTTCTCCTTCTCCTTCTCCTTCTCCTTCTTCTTCTTGACAGGGTTTCTCTTCATAGGTCTGGTTGTTCTGGAACTTACTATGTAGACCAGACCTGGAACTCTCAGAGATCATCCGCTTGTCTCTGCCTCCCAGTACTGGAATTAAAGATGTGTGCCACCAAAGCCCACAGGAAGCAAGGTTCTCAATATTGCTCCAGGATCCAACTTATTGTGTTACACTTTGGACACACAACAGGTAGTCAATACACCTATCATTGGATTTGAGACACAAAAAGATTTCTATTACAGTGAAAGAGGAAGACTATGAGTTTTGGAATTAGGCAGATTCTACTGTGGAAGACCATTGGTTGATTTTAGTCTTCTTAACTGAAAACTAGGGCTAATTATCACAGGGTTAGGAAAATTAAATACTAGGCAAACTCTAACTCTAACTTAGAGCATAATATCACAAAACTCTAAACAAATGGCTGTAAGAGGTGGTAGAACAGATTGTTAAGAATACTGGTTCTAGAACTAGGCTGGTCCTGGCACTTACCTGTAACTGTAAGCTGAAATAAGCACTTTATTCCTCAAGTTGTTTTCAGGCAAGGTTTTAATCATAGCAACAGAAAGCAAACTAGAACAGAAATAGGTAGCAGGAGTGGGTTGGAGCTGGCCTGAACCTATGAGACATGCTAGGAATGCTGTGGATGACAGAGGCCAAAAAAAGGAAGCCGCACAAGCCCTTTAGACACCAAAGATGGTGACTGAATCATAGATGTGGAATACTAGGCTACAGAATTTGAGTTATATCACTTGATGTTGGGTTTGCTTTTATTTTATTGTGACCATTCAAGTTCTTCCCTCTTGGAATAATAAAAAAAATATTTACGGGCTGGGGAGATGGCTCAGCTGTTAAGAGCACTGACTGCTCTTCCAGAGGTCCTGCGTTCAAATCCCAGCAACCACATGGTGGCTCACAGCCATCTGTAATGGGATCTAACACCCTCTTCTGGTGTGTCTGAAGACAGTGACAGTGTACTCATATACAATAAATAAATAAATAAATAAATAAATAAATAAATAAATATTTTTTAAAAAAATTTACTGTGATTTTGATTTTACATGGTCCCATGGTTGATACTCTATTTTAAACAGAATTTAGACTTCTAAAGTGTGGAAAATTTAAATACTATGGGACTTTTAACATTAATATACTTAGTTTTATATTGTGATAAACATGAGACCTTGGAAATAAACAAAAAGGAATGGTTATGGTTTATTAATGATATACTTGTGTGTCAACCTGACCAAGGGTCAATTATGCTGGTAGGTTTTTCATCAACTTGACACAAGCCAGGGTTATCTGGGAAGAAGGAACTCCAACTGAGGAACATTCCACCAT
Organism: Mus pahari; assembly: GCF_900095145.1. Taxonomy (NCBI): domain Eukaryota; kingdom Metazoa; phylum Chordata; class Mammalia; order Rodentia; family Muridae; genus Mus; species Mus pahari. Next base: position 129,547,642 of record NC_034613.1, on the reverse strand, counting down.
CAGACTGGCCAGTGGGTAAGTAGGTAATACATTTTCTTGATTAATAACTGACTATCCCGGGCTGGAGAGATGGCTCAGTGGTTAAGAGCACCAACTGCTCTTCTGAAGGTCCTGAGTACAAATCCCAGCAACCATGTGGTGGGTCACAACCATCCATAATGAGATCTGACGTCCTCTTCTGGTGCATCTGAAGACAGCTACAGTGTACTTAGATATAATAATAAATAAATCTTTAAAAAATTAAAAAAAAACCTGACTATCCCTGAGCAGGTAGTCCTGGATTGTATCAGAAAGCAGGCTGAGCAAACCATCAGGAGCAAGCCAGTAAGCAGCATTGCTCCATGGCCTCCTTTCCGATCCAACCTCCAGGTTCCTGACTTGGCTTTCTTTAATGATGGATTATGATCAGACATGAAGTCAAAACCCTTTGCTTCCCTAGTTCCTTTTGGTAATGGCTTCTACCACAGCAACAGAAGGAATAAGTCAATATACACGAGAAACACTAATAGTGCTTGTTAGCTCTCATGATTATATTCCGTCCACTGCACTTAAGCATAGTAATCAATCAAGATTATCTCAAGTACTAGGGGATATATCAGAGAAAACATTCCCAGCCACAGAAATAGAGCACAGCTACAGCCAGTGCAAAATAGACCACAGAGCAGTAGAGTGGGGGCTATTGTAAACTCATAACTGGTCAACATGCTGAGAATAAGATTATTGAAAAATGAGCCCTATGTGACACCTATACATCTAAGGGTATATAAAGAGATATCTATAAGGCGAAAGGAATAATATGGAAGAGCAGAGGAAGGAATATAACTTGGAGGAAGGAGTGGACTGTTGTGGAATGTTTTCTACCATATAAGACAAAGCTTTGTCACTTGAATTGTAAGCAGCTGCTAAGCAGAAGCCTTGCACAGGACTAGGGCTGTCAGTATTCTGTCATGGAGAGAGGAAGGGACCACAAGGTCTTACTGCTCACTAAGGATATGAATGCAGCTGATGGTTGCTGGGGAGAAAGAAATATTTTCTTCAGTGGTAAGGTACCAGTGGTATCCACTGGTAAGGTGCTCATGTTCCAGTAAATGACCTCTCTTCCATGCTTCTGTAAGCAGCCCTAATTAAACTCAGTGGCTAAGAAAGAAAGAAATGAGCCGGGCGTGGTGGCACGTGCCTTTAATCCCAGCACTTGGGAGGCAGAGGCAGACGAATTTCTGAGTTCAAGGTCAGCCTGGTCTACAGAGTGAGTTCCAGGACAGCTAGGACTACACAGAGAAACCCTGCCTTGAAAAACCAAAACAAAAAGAAAAAAAAAGAAAGAAAGAAACGACAATAATGGAAGAGAGACTGATTGGGAAGAAGAAGATTAGCAGGAGTGGGAAAGGGGTAATAAAGAGTTATTAGGGGAGTAAATGTGATCAAAGTGTGTTATATACATGTGTGAGAATATCATAATGAAACACATTATCATGTATACTCAGTATATGCTCATAAGAAGTAGCTCATGAAAATGATTGAAAACTTTCTCATTGAACTTCTCAGGAACACTGAATTGTACCTTTTCTGCTTATTTTAATTAAGTATTTTGTGTTTAAACTGTGCCCTTGAGGACAGGCGCTTACCAAATTCATATTTCAGATATAATGTTGGTAAATAACCAGGGAAATGACCACTTATAAATTGCTGAATGATAGTCAAAAGGAAAGTAACTTTCTGAACTCTGCACCTTATCAGCACCACCACCACGACCACGACCACCACCACCACGACCATCACCACCATGACCACCCCATGACCACCCCGTACCCCCTACCAATAATAATGTCAAGCAACAAAATTGCCAAGATAAATCACTTTTATCTCTACAGGAAAGGGAGATCTAAAAAATATATAAATTACATTAGTAACACAACATAAGAAAAAACAAGGGGAACAAACAACAGAGAAATCTGGATGAGGCTACTCTAACCTATTTATAAAAAGGCCCTGCATCAGAAATCACAATCCTACCCACTTCTAAAAATATATTTAGACATGTACAGAAGCGGTGGGTTTGTTTTTAAATTGTTTGCTTTTTTGTAAAAATATATTAAAGGTGAATAGAAATCCTCTCTGCCCTCTTGTCCTGCCCCAACTCTCCACTGGGGATTGCAGATCAGAGGTAACTATCTCACCATGTTCTAAACCTTGGTTATTCCCAACTCCTCTCCACCTCACTTCACTTAGAACCTGAAACATAAAAACAAAACAAAACAACAACAACAGCAACAACAACAACAACAACAACAACACACTAGCTTCTTTGGAAAAGCATAACTTTGAGGGTAAACTTGCTTTTCATTGGAAACAACACAAAATAACAGGAGACTCTGAGAACCCAACTAAACTAAACAAACCCCATTAGAGGCTGGGTTTCAGCTCCACAGAACCTTCTAACAAAGAAACAGAGGGAAAAGAGGCCTGGAATGGGTGGGGCGAGGGTGCTAGCAATTAGCTGCCTTTGAAAGATCAAGAGGGAGTTTTAATAGGTGAAAGGGCTAGGGACCTGTTTTTGGTGACAACAGTCAGCCTTTAGTCAGGAAGTTGCCCATACAGGGTTAGAAGCTTCTCCTGTTTTCCCCTTACTTCCCTACTGCTGCCTTGAAATCTCCAAGATAAGCAAAGCTGAGTAGAAAGGAGGGGAATAGGGACCTCACGTGCTAAAGGGGAGGTAGCCAGGCCTTTTGCCTTTGGTGTGACTAAAGGAGGACTGCTTGGCCCCTGGGGGTCCCCAAGGTAAAAAAAAAGCAAATATGCTAAAGTATCTCCCATCCCAACAAGGATGGAGGTGATATATCTATAGAAAAAAAGAAAGATAAGCCACAAACATAAAAGATAACAGAGGCCTCACAAATTCCCTGTGGTCTGCATCATAGCTGTTAAATTCCCCAGAAGCACTAGGCAAGCTGGGATGAGGACTAGTGGAAAGTAGAGGACACTCCCACTTGGGCAGTGCCAAAATGGGTTGTTCAGAAGGGGCAGTCTCCATCAAGCCCAGATTGCCAGTAAGGCAAGACAAGAGGGAGGTGGGGACACTGTCTGGAAAATAGTGACAATCACAAAGGAAAGCAGAGAAAAGCGGATCAAAATATCTGCTACTTCACATATGGGCATTGTTTCTAACTTCAGACTTGAATAGCCTATCTGCACTATGCTTGAATAGTTGGCCTGTGGTCTGGAAGTGGAAAGTCCCAGGGGTGAAGATCTTAGTCCTGAAATCTTCTTTAGACTAAGCTTAGATGGGGAAAGAAACATGGAAGTTCCTGATAATAACCCTGCAGGGTTATCTCACCACACCCTCTTCAGAAGGTCCAGGCTGTGCTGTGTGATAGATGGGGTGGCAGGGGCCATAGTTCTCAATGTGGCAGGTACTTCAGATTTCTAGGAGGTGAATTTGTAGCTGCTTGAACCCAATTATAGCTATGGGGATAATGTTCTACAGGGCCTCAAAAATATAGGCAAATTCCTGAAGATCATCATAGGGGTTTCATGTGCAGTCAGATAAAAGTAGTTTCCTCTGGTGGGCTAAGCAACAACCATGGTCAAAGGCTTGGGTATCTGTCCTTTTTCTCACCTCGAAAAGTAAAAGGAATCTCCTCCCCGCTCCCCCAAAGACAGATAAAGTCAGCTTTTCTAGGCCAGCTCTGGAGTTGCCCCATAATAGGGTCATAAAGACCCTCTTCATTTTGTCATGAAAAAGAGGTAAAAGGAGATAAAAACCACAACCTTCTATCAGGAACAAGACTGAAGGTAGGGTATATCCATCAGTTGTGAGGAAGGGGTAGGAATGGGTGGAGGTGGGCAGGCTTAGAGACAGGGCTGGAGGTGCAGAAAATGTTGAGCACTGGGCCTCTCACTCCATGGCTGAGGAAACTGACAGGCCCAGACTCCCTTTATGTTGCTCCTCATCATTCCTTCCATATAGAGGAGCAGTGGAAAAGAATAAAGACAAGGTGTAAGTGAAATATGTGGGTGGAACAGGAAAAGGTTCTTGTCAGTTGGAAACCTCTCCCATTTACCTGCTATTTATGGATATGGAAAAAGAAGGTAGGATACTCATAGGGGAAGTGGGATAGGGAGTCGGAGATAGTCCATGCCTTTGGTCAGTCCCAAGAAAGCAGGACAATGCACCTTGTCCGGGGCTCATAGGATCCAGGAATGCCCCGAGTTCACGACGAAGAAGGCAATGGGGGTGAAGGGATGAAGGAATAGGATATGATGGGGCTCGTCTCACAGAAGTAACTTGCCATTTCTGTGGATTTTCAGGATGCGGCCGAGTCTCTGCTTTGCTGTGGCCAGGCCCTTTTTAGGACGCTTTCCTGTAAGGAAGGGCCAAAATAAGCAGAGGCTTTATGAGCAACTTTAACACCATACCACACCTCCATGCTTTGTTTTTCTCTCTCAACAAAGCTCTTCATCCTTACACCATATCAGGCAAGGAATCCTCCTTAACCATTTCTATTCAGTGCCACATGCTTGGCTACTCCTTCTCTGATTGCTGCAGCAGTCATAGTCACTATAGTTCTAGTTTTCTGGCTGTTTCCCATCACTTACTTTGGGTTCAATCACTTTCCTTAGAAAATTTTTTAAGGAGGTCAATATGCTTCTATGCCATTCATGTTATCCTGATCAGTAGGGTTAGTGACTATAGTTCCATGTCCCTGAGGATGTCATGCTCAGGGCCTTCTTTCATTAAAAACCCTCATTCTAGTCAATCCTAAACATCACACCAAGCTCAGTATCCTTGAAGTACATCCATCCACTATGGATTGGGTTCTGGCCAATGGGAGGAAAAGAAGGGCTTGAATTTTCTCTCTCATGCATCTTTCTGTCTTGTGACATCAAATCACTTCTCATATCCTACTACTCTTCCCATTTACCATCTCTTCATTACTTAGTCCTTTCTGAATGGATGTATAGACTACTTACTTCTAGTCCATCCTCCACTATGACCACCGGAAGAATCTTTCAAAGCTAAATGTAGTATTACTTCTATTTAAATTCAGTTAATTGCCTCTTCATGGCCTATTGAGCTGTAGGTATTGGAAGGCCAATATCCAAGTACCTGAAGTTTGGCTTCTTGGTATTCTCATCTACTACAGCACTTAAGATTTAGACCAAGGAGCTTTTAAGAGCTCTCATTTTAATCTCCATTTGGGTCATGTACCTTGTCCTGCCTGACTGCTCTGGGAACCAACTGAAGGGCGCCGCTGGGTGAGGAAGACTCCAGGGGCCATGGGTGTGGTGCTGCGATTTGCCTGAGCCATGCCAAAGGCATTGGGGCGAGCAGTGTACTCATGGTCAGCAAGACTTCCTGACAGAGCCTCTTGTTTAGGCTCAGGAGGTGGCTGGGGTGAGGAGGAGGTGACAGGCTGAGGTGTTGTAGCCACTGTTGGTGCAGGCATTGTCATGATGGCATTGGGATCTTGAGGGCGAGGCTGTTCTACCTCCTTCAGCAAAGGCTTCTTCTTGATATATTTCTTCTTTTGGGCCTTTTGCAGCTCCTGAAATATAAGCCAAATTGGTAGAGATATTAAAGAGTAAAAAAAGAAAAAGAAAATTTCCCAGAAAGTAATAAGACAATGGTCAATGTTTCTGCATCCTGCCCTTTTCCCCCATTCTTTCTAAGTCTACCTTTTATGGACACACAATACAGGCCTTCCAACGTCTACGGTGATTTCTTTGACATCATTCATCCATAGCTCATCACCTACCACTTAATAGTAAAATGTCAAGTGTAAATGATTTTGAAAACTTGGTTTCTGGTGAACTATGGGCATTCCTAATAACTAATTTACACCAGCAGCTTAGGTACATTATTTACTATATTCTTATAAAAGTCCTATGTGTGTTGGGGGGAAACCTCTTCATTTTACAAATAACAAAACAAAAGTGCAAGGATAATAAGTAATTTAAACACATATCCTCATGGAAAAGTAGTCAGATCTAGTATCTAACCATCTTACAAATCTTCTCAAAATGAATTGAGAGTAATATGTTAGCTTTGGAATATGGTAAATGTGAGTTCAAACCCAGGTTTCTATTTCCTAAATTAGACGACTTTAGTTAAAGTTACTAAATATCAGTTGCCTTGTCAGCAAATGGTAAAGTAATACCTGCTTTTCAGAATTATTAGAAAGCTTAAATGAGATTAAAATATATAGCACATGAAAGGAACTCAAAGTAGCTAATTATTATTATCTATTTCTTATAATAGCTTTTTTTCATTTTGTAGATCTTTTTCTTTGAACAGAAGACTCGACAATTTTTTAAGTCATTGAATTTAATATCTCAATTTGTATAGAATAAATATGAAGTTGTGCCACTTCTCCCAGTATCTTGTAGGTATCTGGACAGTGGGCATGTGGAGCCCTGATCTTGTGGTGCTGACAGCATGCAACTTTCTGAAATGTCACACACACCAACTCCATGACTATATTCCTTAGTCTTCTCTTGGGAACAAAAGCCTAGACTCACCTTCAGAAGATCTGTTAGGCTATGGCTACCTGAGAAATTTCAGAAGAATGAGAATTATACACCCAAGCATTGCTCCTGAATTATTCATTTAATAATTTTAAGAATGAGAATTAATAGTTATATTCCTGGGCTGGAGAGATGGCTCAGAGGTTAAGAGCACTGGCTGCTCTTCCAGAGGTCCTGATTTCAATTCCCAGCAACCACATGGTGTGTCTTACAACCACCTATAATCAGATCTGGTGCCCTCTTCTGGCCTGCTGTATACATAATAAATAAATAAATAAATAAATAAATAAATAAATAAATAAATAAATAAATCTTTAAAAAAATAATTATATTCCCATTCTAAGAATAAAAACCTTTATCCTTACCTGTTATTTTTCATTTTTTTAAAAAAGGAGCATTGATATTTTTCCTGTATGTATATGTGTGGGAGGGTGCCAGTTTCCCTAGAACTAGAGTCACAGACAGTTGTGAGCTGCCATGTGGGTGCTGAGAATTATACCTGGGTCCTCTGGAAATGCAGTTAGTGCTCTTAACTGCTGAGCCATCGCTCCAGCCTTAAGTTATTTTCCTAAGGTTACAGATATAATGACATTTTCAAGCTGAGATGCAAACTCTGGTTTCAGAATCTGCTCTGTTCAGCCAAAGTCTTAGCAGGAATCTTTTCTCACCAATATTAAGAATGAATTCTGGCTAGGCAGTGGTGGTGCATGCCTTTAGTCACAGAACTTGGGAGAAAGAGGCAGGTGGATATCTGAGTTCAAGGCCAGCCTGATCTACTGGGAGAATTCCAGGACAGCCAGGGCTACACAGAGAAACCTTGTCTCAAAACAAAAACAAAAACAAACAAACAAACCAAGAAATAAAACCCAGAATGAATTCTGTTCCCCCGTTAGACTAAACTCCATAAATTATGTCTTCATATCTAGATTAGCTTAAAATTCCCTCCCTTTGCTGCTAATCTCTTTTGCATGTAAGTGGTGAGTGGATTAATTTATGATAGGAACACTTACCCCTTGCCAAGTTCTTTATTGAAAAAGCTGTTATGAAGCTCCCAACCAAATTCAAACTTTCATAGTATTCTACTTTGTGGCTAGACAACCCATAATGATAAAGATTGAAGGTGAAAATGTCATTAAGCCTTACTTTATATCAAGTGTTATTCCTAGGAGGACATACACACACACATATACATACTCTTTACTTAATCTTAATCAAAGCTCATAAAATAACTGAGAAAAAGAGAAATTATATAAAGGCCATTGCAGCTGTTCCAGAATCTGTTATTTTTATACATTTGTTTGTTTAGTGTGTATGTATGTGGGGGGGGGCTGGCATAAACTGCCTGCCTCCACCTCTGCCTTCTGATTGCTGGGATTAAAGGCCTGAGCCACCAGCGACTGACAAGAATCCACTTTATAAGTTTACTTATACTCATCATGTTCTTCTTCTTTCCTCTCCTTTCTTCCTTTCTTCCTTCTTCTTCCTTCCTCCTCCCTCCTCCTCCTCCTCCTCCTCCTTCTTTTTTTGGGTTATCAAGACGGGGTTTCTCTGTGTAGCCCTGGCTGTCCTGGAACTCACTCTGTAGATCGGACTGGCCTTGAACTCAGAAATCTGCCTGCCTCTGCCTCCCAAGTGCTGGGATTAAAGGCGTGCACCACATGTCTGCTATACTCATCTTCTAATATGAAGTTTCCAATCCAGAAAAATCGATTCATTCATTCATTCATTGATTCAATTTGCTTCAACACTGATTTATCATGTGTCATTATTAAAATGAGGATACCAAGTTAAAATAAATACATCCAAAGAGTGTAACATATCCTTATGATCATAAGTACCATGTGATAACATGGTACAGATGAAGATCAAAGAAATAAGGGGATAGTAGGTGAAGTGAAGGGGCAAAAGGAATGGTTTTATGCAAATAAAGGCATGAGGCAATTTGGTATATGGGGTAAATCGTAAACACTGTAGTGGGTATGGGTGGCATAAACGATAGACATTGGAGAATAGTGAGGAAATTGGAGAGAAGTTCCTTGAGACCAAACAAAGAGGGCTTTATGACCTCTAGGAAGGAATAATATTTTCCTGAAATCCTTCCTAGTTCCCACATGCGTGCACACACAAAATAGCATCTAATACCTCCCCCAACTTTAAAGCCTCTTCTTAGAAGTATTTCTATTAATCCAAATAGTACTTACTCCCTAGAGAGCACTAAGAGTAGTATTTACACTTTCATCTGTTTGTTTAAAGCAACAGAAAACCTTTATTTAAAAGTTACATCTTATGTGGCACTGATGAATGGCAGGGGAAGTTTTAGTCAAAGAAAAGTCACTTGATCTCTTGATTGGTCTGCTTGATCTCTGTTAGCTCCAAATAATAGTTTCTAAGACGTTTTTCAGAAACTTTATAGCTCTACAGAACATCATATGAAAAACAGTTCTTAAATTTCACTTAAATAGGATATAATTACTCAGATATAAACATTTAACTATTTATTTCACTTTACTTAAAACTCAAGTAGCGCCTGGCAGTGGTGGCGCATGCCTTTAATCCCAGCTCTCAGGAGGCAGGGGCAGGCAGATTTCAGAGTGAGTTCCAGGACAGCCAGGACTATACAGACAAACACTGTCTTGAAAAAAAGAAAAGAAAGAAAGAAAAGAAAAGAAAAGAAAAGAAAAGAAAAGAAAAGAAAAGAATAGAAAAGAAAGAGAAAGATAAAAAGGAAAAGAAAAAGAAAAAAGAAAAAACCCCTCAAGTAGCATGAAATCTGAGGTTAGAGGATATGAGTTTAAATCTCCTCCATTTACTGGCTGTCTTATCCTGGACTAGTCACTTAAGTGAGCCTCATATTTACTTCACCTGTAAAGTGATGAAAATATCATCTATTGAACAAGACTACTGGAAAGATTATATTAGACACTGTACATAGGGGCACCTACATAAGGCAGATGCTCAATAGTACTCTAAACTATAGGATGTGGCATGAGGAGCTATGGTTAAAGAACCAAACACTTTACCTCCAAACATTCCTAGGGTTTCTGAGCAAACTACATGTTAAAGCATTTTGTAAACTAATGCTAAGAGGTAAAATTGATTTAGTGAAGGTGACCTTTTAGGAAGAAAAATGGTGAATTTTGTTCTCTTGAGAAGCAGGGGTTAGAGATTGAGGTAATAATATTTGATAAAGGATTTAAGAAAAAGCTCTTTATAAAAGGCCAAATTCCAAAACTGGTGAGTGACTCAAAACTTAAGTGTACTCAACTGAGTCACTTCCTCAGGACTAAATCTGAAGACAAATAACAGATCTAGTTTTTTCTATCTGAAGATTTTTTTCCAATTTTTTTTACATATTTGAGAATTGTATACATGCATGAAATATGTATTGATCATATTCATGCCTACTTCCCCTACCTCCAAAACCTTACAGATTCTCCCCAATCATGTTTCCCTCCCAATTTCATATGTTCTTTGTTTTAAAAGTAACTCACCAAATCAAATTATTGCTGTCCATTATACATGGGCATGGGGCCTCCACTGAGGCATGGGTGACCTACCAGGGACCACGCCTGGAAAGAAAACTGACTCTTCTCCCACCCACTCCCATCTGTGGGAATTACATATAGTGGGGGGGGGGGAAATGACATCAACAAGTATACTTCTTTGATCTCTTTTTTTCATCCTAATTCATGTCAACTAGGTAACCCATAGAAGTAGCTTGCCACAAAGCTAGGATGTAAAGGCTATAGGAGGGGCTGGAATACTGCCAAAGACAAAGACCAAAGATTATCCATAATAGCAGGATCCTACCAGCCTACAGGTCTGAATTTTGAGGCTCTTAGTCATCAGTAGCAGGGCCACCAGCTGGGTGTCAACTCTTACCTGCTGGGCAAGCTTTGCAGCTGCTGCAGCCAAGCCTGTCTCAATGGAGGCAACTCTGGTCCCCTCACGAACAGGACGGTCCTGCTTGGGTAGGGTTGGAGTCACACGGGCTGCAAGGGAAACAGGATGCTAATCTAATTGCCAATTATATTCTTCAACTTCTGACTATTCCAAAGGTAGTTATATTGTCCTTCCTGCTTCTAGCTTTTCAAAGAGTCCTATTTAATGACCAAGGCATACACGAATACAAATTAAGCTCCTTGAACTGGCATTTAATGTTGTTCATGTGCTTTTATGTCCTTGTTGTTCCCAACTTACCTACTTTTCCAAACTTGTTTCCTCACCTACTGCTATGGTTTAAACACTCCCTCCAAAATTCATGTGGAAACTTATCATTTCAACAGTATTAGAAGGGAGACCATTAAGAGGTGCAATTAGGTCATGATAGCGCTGTTTTCCTGAATAGTATAAAGTTATTATTGTAGGCCTGGGTTAGGTATTAAAAGGGGTGTATTTCAACTCTCTTTTTTCCTCCTACTCTTTTACTATATGACATCTTGTACTTATGGGAAAATTTAACATGAAGGACTATACCATGCCAGCAATCATGCTCTTAGACTTCCAGCTTCTAGAATCATAGGATAAAAGTCTTTTATTTAGAATTTAGTCAGTTGAAATATTCCATTACAGCTGCAGAAAACAGGCTAAACACCCTTACTTTCTGCTTTTTCAGACAAATGACTTCCTTATTGCACCTCCAGAGTATGATATTGCATTAATTACCCTTCCCTCCATTCTCAGACTTATCACCTGACTGCCTGTTCAGATATATTTTCCTTTTGCATATTTAAAACATGCCTATCCCTCAAAAGTATGCTATATAATAACTTATATAAAATATTTGGGTCCTCACTGATCCCACCTATCTCTTCTTTCTCAGATTTTATAATTGGTGCAAATGACTTGATATGTAACACATACTACCTATTGAAGATTATTATTTTATAGATACCAAATAATGAATTCTTGAAGTTCTTGACATAACTTTTTAATAGCACTTTAACAATACTGAATTTAAAAAATTACTACTTGTTTATCTTTTTTAATAAGCATCTTTTAGGAGCAACAAATATTCAAGTGAAAAAAAGAAAGCCTTTCTTTATAAACAAATCCCAGCTAGGGCTGAGGAGACAGCTTGGTAAAGTGCTTACTGTGCAAGCATGAGGACCAGGGCTCAATCACCAGTCCCACATACATTAAAAACCAAACAAAGTTTGATGACTTGAGTTCATTCTCTAGAATCCACATAAAGGTGAAAGGAGAGAACCAATTCCATAAACCACACACATACCCACCACAGTGATAATCATAGAATAGCATTTAAAAAAGAAGGGTGCTTGGGAAATGGCTCAGTGTGTAAAGCATCTGTTCTGCAAATATGAAGATTCCAACTCAAATTCTCAGAACCCACATAAAGCCAGATGCAGTAGATTTTGTCTGTGATTCTAGTGCTCCTAGAGTAAGCTAGAAGGCAGAGACAAGAGTAGCGGTAGAAGACAATGGGCCAAGTAGTCTAGGGGTATGCAGCAGCAAAGAACAAGAGATCTTGCCTCCCACATGATACAGCAATGACAGACATAGGCCATTATGAATGGGCAAGTGCCTCCCCAGCACTAGGATAACAAGTATCAATCATCAATGCTAGTTGGTTTTGTTTTTGTTTTATAATTTATGTGGGTGCTGGTTGTTGAACTCTGGTTCTCATATTTGCACAAATAAGCACTTTACTGAGCTATCTCCTCATTCATACTGAAATCCTCTGACATCCACACTCATACTGTGCATGTCACCATGACACAACTGTGAAGGTTACAAGACAATGTAGGAGTCAGTTCTTTACTTCTAACAAGTGGGTCCTAGAGATCAAACTCAAGCTGTTTGTAGGAGTCAGTTCTTTACTTCTAACAAGTGGGCCCTAGAGATCAAACTCAAGCTGTTAGGCATGGTACGTACCTCTACCTGTTGAGTCATCTCAAATGGCTCTATAATGTACTTTTAAAAGGTAAGCATGTTTTGAATAGTCAGACAAAAGATACAACCATTAAACAAAACATGTGCATCCAAATATACATGAACATACTCAGACAGACAGACAAATACACACATATACACAAAAGAATGCCAGCTTACAAATGTGGAATTAGTTATAAAACTAAAAATATCACCAGTTTGCAAGTCTTTATGAAACACTGGTTCTAGAGAATTGGATATTCACATAGTGTCTAAGTATTCCTTTACAGGGTATAATAAGCTAGTCCCAAGAAAGAAAACTGGTAAAATTGAGATAGCACCAACACATATAGGATTCCAAGTATGAACTTTAGTTTGTTGTTTTCCTGAGAAAGAGTCTCTCTCTGTAGCCCTAAAATTTGATACATAGACCAGGGTAGCCTTGAACTCACAAAGAGCCAGCTATCTCTCTGTGCAGATATTAAAGGCAAAATCGAGCACATCCAGCTCCGAGTATGAACTTTCATGTCATTAATGATAACTATAATGGAACAGTAGTTATAGTGGAATGTAGTAAGAGGTGAATTGCAGCAATATTTGAGTTGTTAAGAAATTAAAAGCAAGCTATTTACAACATTTTGAGAGTTTAGAAAGTACAGGTATAGAAAAACTTAAATGATACTATGAGAAAAAAACAGTCTCTTAAAAAAAGCCAATGTGTCAGGCAGTGGTGGCGCACGCCTGTAATCCCAGCACTTGGGAGGCAGAGGCAGGCGGATTTCTGAGTTCGAGGCCAGCCTGGTCTACAGAGCAAGTTACAGGACAGCCAGGACTGCACAGAGAAACCCTGTCTTGAAAAACCAAAAAACCAAAACCAAAACAAAAACAAAACCAAACAACAACAACAGCAAAAAGTCAATGTTACATGAAAGCAAATAAGCAAATCTAGAAGATGATACTGGCTACAGGACCATTATATCAGTTTCTAAAAGAAAACTAACAAAACCAAGACGAACTGTTCTAGATTAAGAGTGATTTAAAAGAAAAGAATCATGAGAAATGGTAAATATTATTTTAGGCCACTAACATTTATGTAGTTTATTAAGAAGTGAAAGTATCATCAACTGTGGAAGATAATTCAATGGCAAAGCACTTGCCACATAAACGTGAAAACTGGAGTTTGGATCCCCAAACTGGATATGGTAAGGCACATCTATAATCCAAGAATGCCTATAATGGATGGGAGGCAGAGATAGAAGAATCCCTGAAAATAGGGGTAATTAGCACTGAACAAGAAGAGATTCTGTCACAAACAAGGTGGGAGGACAAGGGCCCACACCTGAGGTTATTCTCTCAACTCCACATACACACAACTGTATACATATATAAATAATCACTCAGGAGTGAACATACATATATAAACAATCACACAGGAGTGAACATGCACACTCACAAACACGATACACAGAAACATACATCATACATATTCAAAAATTAATAAGCTCTTGAATGTTCTTCAGTGCAAATAGCCCAACCAATGAGATGAAAAAAATTATTTTCTCTCCCCAAATTCCATGTTCACTTCAGGTACCTACTTTCCCTCTCTTCCTTCCCTTCCTTAGGGATAACTTTTTAGTAGTTGACAATCTTGGGACTCTTGCAGAGCCCAAGAGTCTGCATAGTTTTCCTCCTTGAAAACAAAATTATCATAGTGGGGCTGGGATGACCGTTACCAGAATATTCTTAGAAGCTTTAGATGGCTTAGTGAACTCTTCTGGTTTCCTTCATCTCAAGTCATAAGATTTCAAAAATAATAGCTATGATTTTTCTATCTAGATTACACCAACTATGTCACACAATCAATTTAGCCCTGGCACCTAACATGGTACTAAAAGTAACAGATGCTTGCCAACTAAGCAAATGAGTGGCTGAATGAGATCTTGGATTACAGATGTCTTACATTGATCTCTATTTTTCACCTGATTAGTCCTACAGAGTATAAGATACAGAATGCTAGATCACCTTTAGGACTCCATGGAGCATCATCTGAATTCTTCTTTTTCTTGGGTCGAGATTTCAAAGCAGGGTCATCATCATCAGACTCCAGAGATGGATAGACTGTAGGGAGAAGTGAAGACAGGATAAATTAAATCTCATCCAAAAGAACAAAGACAGAATGATACATACTTCAGTCCTTCCTCTTCCTGTTCAAGTATATTCATTTGCTTAATCCACATTCAACTGCAGAAGGTTCCTAAGTATCTTACATTTTGTACTTTTTCTATAGTTGTACCCTTGTTATGAAAGTCCTTCTACATTCACCAAATTCTTAGTCACTCAGGGTAGTTACTTGGCTCACCTTTTTAAATTTGGCTCTAGATTTAGTTCTATAGTCATCCAGGAAATGCAAATCAAAACAACCTTGAGATCCCACCTCACACCAATCAGAATGGCTAAGATCAAAAACTCAAGTGATAGCACATGCTGGTGAGGATATGGAGAGAGAAGGAACACTCCTCCACTGCAAACTGGTACAACCACTCTGGGAATCAATCTGGCAGTTCCTCAGAAAATTGAAAATAGTTCTACCTGAAGACTCAGCTATACTCTTAGACATATACCCAAAAGATGCTCCACCAAAACATGTGCTCTATTATGTTCATAGCAGCCTTATTTATAATAGCCAGAACTGGAAACAACCTAGATGTCTCTCAACCAAAGAATGGATACAGAAAATGTGGTTGATTTACACAATGGAATACTACTCAGCTATTGAAAACAATGACTTCATGAAATTCACAGGGAAATGGATGGATCTAGAAAATATCATCCTGGGTGACATAACCCAGACCCAAAAGGACATGCATGGTATATACTCACTGACAAGTGGATATTAGCAAAAAAGTACAGAATTCCTAGGATACAACCCACAGATCATAAGAAGTTTATCAAGTAGAAAGGCTCAAGTGAGGGTGCCTCAATCCTACTTAGAAGGAGGAAGAAAATAATCACCTGAGGCAGAGGGACAGAGGGACCAGGATGGGAGAGGGGAGGGGTAGGGGAAAAGCGAACAGGATCAGGTATGGCGGCAGGGCCAGGAGAGAAGCTCAGAAGACCAGGAGAATGAATGGAAATATGTAGCCTTGTGGAGGAGGGAGGCTTTAGAAAGTACTAGAGACTGGGGAGGTGAGAGACTCTCAGGACTTAATGGGGTGTCCTTTGCCAAAATGCCCAACAATGGGGAGAAGGAACTTGAAGAGTCTACCCCAGTAGAAAGACAAGGCATCAAGTTACTAACCCATGGTAAAAAAAAAAAAATCTGACCTAGAATTGTCTAAAAGAACTGCAGGGACATAAGATGGAAAAGAGACTGAGGGAAAGGCAGTCCAGTGACCGGTCCAACACTGGATCCATATCATGGGGGTGGAGGATACCAAGACCTGACACTATTACAGATGCTATGATGTGCTTACAGACAGGAGCCTAGCATGGCTACCCTCTGAGAGGTCCTACTAGCAGTTGACTGAGACAGATGCAGATACCCAACCATTGGACTGAAGTCATGGACCCCTAGTTGAATTAGGGAAAATCTGAAAGAAGCTGAAAGGGAGAGTGACCCCATAGGAAGACCAGCAGTCTCAACTAACCCAGACACCAGGAGCTCCCAGAGACTGAGCCACCAACCAGGTAGCATACTTGGGCTGGTCTGATGCCCCCCAACACATATATAGCAGAGAACTGCCTGGTCTGGCCTGAGTGGGAGATGTGCCTAATCTTTGACAGACTTAAGGCCCCAGGGAAGGGGAAGGTTTAGGGGTAGGGGCAACCTCTCAGATGCAAGTGGGAGGAGGAGTGGGATGAAGAACTATAGGAGGGGGGACTGGGAGGGGAGCAATAGCTGGAATGTAAATAAATATTTTTTTAAAAAGAGTATAATCATGCTCTCATAATCTGATTCAGATTCCTCCTTTTCAGCTCTCCATCTCAACCTGTGTTTTATGCCTGCCATGGAGATGTAGTATTGTACTTAGGAACTGATTATTACATTTGCTGCCTCTAATTTACAAATGAGTCCAGGGATGTGTGTTTGATTTTATACTAAAGCAGCCCATACAATGAAAAGTAGGTATTTGTTTGTGAAAGAATGGGAAAAGTAAATATTTAATATACATAATAGGAAAAAAACGACTAAGTTAAACTAGGACCAAAATTATTGGAACTGCACAATCTAATAAAATATCTATATTTAACTATCCTACCTTACGGAAACAAATAGAAGTATGCAGATTATCATAAAATCCATAGGCAATTCCTCATAATCCATAGACAAGTCACTTAGGATTTTTAATGGGAATATGGTCTAAAAAGATCCAAATGATGATGTAAAATTCTGAGGCCACTCCCAAGCCTAGAAGAAAACTCTAAGAGTAACAATCTCACAAGAATTCTCCAACTTTTTTTTCCAGAGGGCTTTTCTATAGAAAGGGAGTCTATTTTCCAGACCTTCCTCCTTTAGCAAAGAGGTGAAAACTTTACCTCCTGATTTTTTAATTAAAAAAAAAAAAAAGCATTTAACTGTTCTTAGAAAGGAATGAATACTAACACAGCTGTTTCATGAAAAGCCACCAATATATTACTTTGTTGGGTCTGAAAGGATTTCTACTTTAAAGAAATGTGACACAGAAGAAAGACTTGGTGCCTTAGAGTCAGAAAACTATACTTTGAAATTTTGGATAGCACAGTAGTGGCCTAAGAACAGTTTCAGAGTCTTAACCCATAACATTGAAATAGTAGGTAATACCACCTGCCTTGCAAAGTTGTGTTCAAAAGTTGTACATAACAGATGATGCATAGGGCCAGTAAGATGGCTCAGCAGGTAAAGATGCTTGCTGTGCAAGCCTGATGACTTGAGTTCAATTCCCAGATCCAACATAAAGGTGGGAAGAATGAGCTGTACAAGTTGTCCTCTGACCTCCACAAGTGCTATGGCATACGTACCCATCCCCACACATAAGGTATAATTAAGTCTATGCATTGAAAGAAAATATATTTAAAAATGCATAATAAAGGGCTGGCGAGATGGCTCAGCAGGTAAGAGCACTGACTGCTCTTCCAAAGGTCCTGAGTTCAAATCCCAGCAACCACATGGTGGCTCACAACCACCCATAATGAGATCTGACCCATCTGAAGACAGCTACAGTACTTATGTACTTATGTACTTATGTATAATAATAAATAAATCTTTGTGCTGGAGCAAGCGGGGCCAACTGGAGCAAGCAGAGGTCCTTAAAATTCAGTTCCCCACAACCACACGAAGGCTCACAACCATCTGTATAGCTACCGTGTACCCATGTACATAATAAATAAATAAATAAATAAATAAATAAATAAATCTTTTAAAAAATGCATAATAAAATATAAGTTTGAAGCTACTTCCTGATTTTAAAACGTATTACCAAATGATAGTAACTAACTGTGTGCAACTGGCATAAAGGCAGCTATAAAAACCAATGAGAATGAATATAAAGTGCAGAAAAAAAGCCATGAATAATGATCAAATGATTTTGGGCAGGTGGTGGTGGGGGACAAGATCTCATTCTGCTGCCAACGCTGGCTTCGAATATCAAATGCTTCTGCCTCCTGAGTGTTGGAATGACAGGTATAAAACACTGTAACCGGCTTGCACTAAGATTTTTGCACCCAGTTTTTTTATTAATATTTTTAATTGACATACAAAATAACGGCCTATAACACTTTATGCATCTATATCACTGTATTTTGCAATATGACTCCACTCTCCCTTAGTTGTACTTAATCTCAATAATCTCTAAGAGAATAAAATAATACAAAGCATTTTTTCCAACTACTAAAAAGGTAAAAATCTATAACAGAAAGATGTATGGAAAATTCACAATTGGGTGGAAATTATTACATACCCAAAAAGAATCAAAGAAATAATCATATATATAATTTCAATGACTTTGATATGGGGCCAGTGAGATAAAATGCCTATCATCAAGCTCTGGAATCCACATTGTGGAAGGAGAAAACTTATTCCCACAAACTGTCATCTAACCTCTGTACATGTATAACATAAAATAAAATCAAATTTAAAAGGTATAGAAAAGATTTTAAAAATTTTTATATGAATTAAAACAAAAGTAGTACACAGATAGCAAGCAATTTAAAACTGCAAATACCTACATTTAAGATGAAAAACCCTAAATCAACAACCTATGTTCATACATTAGAAAACTAGAAGGAATAAAACTGCGTCCAAAGTTAGAACAAAAAGAGATTATAGTGGAGATGACAGGGAGCGGGAGAAGAACATATCAAATCAAAAAGAACAAAGAGTGGAGCTATCCCTGACTCTTCTATCCACTTTTGGGGTCCTTCTCCTCTTATTGGGTTGCTTCATCCAGCCTTAGTATGAAGGGAGGTGTGGGGGCTAGTGAGATGGCTCAGCAGGTAAGAACACTGCTCTTCCGAAGATCCTGAGTTCAAATCCCAGTAACTACCCGTAATGAGATCTGACACCCTCTTCTGGTGTGTCTGAAGACAGCTACAGTGAACTTATGTATAATAATAAATAAATCTTTGGGCCAGAGCGAGCAGGGTCAAGCGGGGTTGACTAGAGCAAGCAGAGGTTCTAAAAGTTCAATTCCCAAACAACCACATGAAGGCCCACAACCATCTGTACAGCTACAGTGCACTCATATACACAAAATAAATAAATACTTAAAAAAAATAAAGAAGGGAGGTGCGTAGTTTTATTGCAACTTGATATGCTGCCCTTTTCTGAAAGGAAATATAAGAGGAGGAGTGGTAGATGGGAGTCTGGGAAGAGGGGAGGTGAAGGAGAACTAGGAGGATAGGGAAAGAGGAAACTACAATCAGGATGCAATATATGAGAGAATAAATAAATTAATTAAATTAATATATAAAAAGAATCATTAAGTCTCCTACCTGCCCCTGCCATCTCCACATCCACAGCCTAGCTCAGGGACCACAGTTTACAAACCAGCTTTGCCTGACTACATACCCCCACTCCCATCCACTTCTTCCCATCTCCACACCCACAGGCCGAGTTCCAGACCTGTGACTCTGATATAACCTGGTAAGTCTCTCTCCTGCAAGCCCATGTACCTGCTCCACCTTCATCTCTACAACCATAGGCCTAACTGGAAACCACATCTCCTATACTTGCTTTGCCTAGCCTGGGTCCAATCAAGCAACTCATAAATACACCAGCTTTACCTGGCCTAATTCTGGACACATAACTCCTGCACTGGTCAAATCTAAGGAAAGCTAAAATCTCACATTGGGCACACAACCAAAGAAAAGTCCCACAAACCCAGGTTACATTAAAAAAAAAACCAACCATATGAGCGGCCCAAACAATAGTGTCCCACCAAACCTACTAGTCCTATAGAAATGTTCTGTTATGAGAATTGCTAGATGAGCCCCAGGGCACAGAATTAAAAGAAAAATAACTTCATTAAGAAATTCAAGAAGTTTAAAAGAAGACATCAACACCTCACTGACCTTCAAGAGGATAACACAAAGTTAAGTAATGTATAACAAAATACAAATATAGAACTGAACAAAATGATGAAGACAGTTCAGGATTTAAAAACCAAACAAGGGTACCCTTAGCTCTGCTAACCCTTTCTGAAGCCAGACCTCAAGTCCCAATTAAGAGTCTTTCAGAGTCAGTTCCCTTCCCATGTAAAACTCAACTACAAACGCATCACAGACCTAAACCAACAAGTCATAAAGGAAAACCCATCAGACTAACATCTGATATCTCAATGGAAATTTTGAAAGTCAAAAGAACCTGCAGCAATGCACTTCAAGTTCTAAAAGATCACAATTGCCACCTTAGACTATAGTACCCAGCAAACTGCCATGGTTGAAGGAGAATGAAAAACATTCCATGATAGAGACTAAATCAATCTTTTGCTTGCATGTTATAATTTCTGATTTTGAGTTTTTAATGGGAATTGGTATGTGTGTATTTGTGTTATTTTTTTCTATTCTGTTTATGTGGGGAATTTTTTTGCTTGCTTGCTTTCTAGAGAGAAAGGGAATGAAAGTGGGTGGGTGGGGAGGTGGAGAGGATCTAGGAGTTGGTGGAGGGGAAACCATGATCAGACTACATCTCTAAAATAGACTACATCCTGGAATGCAAAACAAATCTTTACAAATTCAGAAAGACTCCATGTATCCTATCTTACTGTAAGATAATAAAACACAAAACCAAAAGCAAACAAATGTCTAGTAAGTACACAAATGCATGGCAATAAGGAGATAAAAACCCCTCACTGCTGAATGATGAATGGGTCAAAGAAGAAATTGAGAAGGAAATAAAAGAAAACAATCTTGGTACTTAATAAAAATAAAAACAAAGCACAACAAAATCTCTGGAGAGATTTATGGCTCTAAGTGCCTACACTTAAAGATCAGAAAGACCCAAGTATGGTGACTCACTTTAATCAGTGCAGACCTTTCTAAATTCCAAACCAGCCTTGTCTCCATTGCAGGTTCTAGACTGACCAAAGCTACACATAAAGACCCTGTCTCAAAAAACAAACAAGTCAGAAATAACACAATTATTTTACTTAAAGATGCCACTCAAGATTTTGGAAAACAAAAACAAAGCAAATTCAAATACAGTATGTGGCAAGAAATCAAAAAAAAAAAAAATAACAGCAGAACCTAGTAAGATAGAAACAAAGAAAGCAATATAATGAATCAACAAATCTAAGACCTCTATAGAAAGATGAACAAAATTGACACTTTTGACACAACTAAACCAAAGAAAGAAACAGGTGATCTAAACTAACAGAATAAAAAATGAACAGGGAATCATTTGTAACAGATATAAGGAAATTCAGAATATTGTAATGGAATACTTTAAAAACTTATAGCTCATTAACTTAAAAAAATCTAAAAGAAATAAACAAATTCCTAGATTCATCCAAACCACCAAAGTTAAACCAAGAAGAGATCAACAACCTAAACAGAAATGTAACATAGGAAACAGTAATAAAAATAATTCTAACTACAAAAGTACAGGTCCAGAGGCAGGCAGATTTCTGAGTTCCAGGCCAGCCTGGTCTACAGAATGAGTTCCAGGACAGCCACGGATATACAGAGAAAACCTGTCTCAGAAAAAAAAAGTGCAGGTCCAAATGTATTCACAGAAAAAATTTAACAGATCTGTAAAGAATTATAGTCAATTCTTATTAAATTATTCAAAAAGTAGACAAGGATCCATTAAACTGTCCCTATTTGCACATAACATATTCTAAAAACAACTATAAAACTTCTAGAAATGAACAACAGATGGTAGGATACAAAAATCACAAAAATCTGTATCTAGGGCTCCATATCCTGGTCCACAACTCCAGCAGAAGACTCCTACTCTACCAGAGGCTATGCTGGATACTAGCAACCCCAGGTAAAACACTCACCTATCACTTTCTAATACTTCTTAAAGCTGGTCCAGCAGTTCCCAACAGCACCCCCTCCCCTGGGCTCCATATTCCAGTCCACAATTCTGGCAGAAGACCCTGCTCTTCAATAGAAGGCCACAATGTTACTAGGAACCCCAGGCCCACACATCCTGCAGAAGATCCCTGCTCTTCAAGAGGCCAAGATGGTACTAGAAACCCCAGAGGCCACACCAGTATCTAAAACCCCAGAAGCCATACCAGTTCCCAGAATCCAAGAGGCAACAACAGGCACCTAAACCCTAGAGGTCACACAGACTAACAAAACACCAAATGGAGACACCCTACTGAACCTGAAGACTCACTGATTGACAGACCACAGGCTGCTCATACCAGAAGACCTGAAAGAAAACCAAGAGAAAAAACATCCATTCATCAAAGATAAACTCAGAAATAGGCAGCTAAATTATAATAACCTCAAACCCAAATGACTGGAGGCCAGTATAAGAATATAACAACAGCCAGGGCAACATTGCACCACCAGCTATCCTACTGTAACAAGCCTTAGATATTTAAATGACCTTAAATCCAATCTTTGATACAAGTTGATATGAGTCCTTAAAGAGGAAATGAATATATCACTTAAAGAAATTTTAGAAAAACATAAACAGGATAAGGAAATGAATAAAACTGTTCAAGACCTGAAAATGGAAATAGAACCAATAAAGAAAACACAAACCAAGGGACTCTTGGGAGATGTAAAATCTAGGTAAGCCAACAGGAACTACAGATGCAAGCATCACAAACAGAATAAAAGATATGGAAAGGAGAATCTCAGGTATGCAAGATAGGAGAGAAGAACTTGAGAGACTTGTTACATCAGTCTAAAGAAAATGTTATTTCTAAAAAACCCTTGAACCAAAATATCCAGGAAACCTGAGACATGATGAAAAACTAAACCTAAGTATAATAGGAGTGGAAACACTAAACATACAGAACAAAGAAAGAATATTAAAAGCTGCAAGGGAAAAATGTCAAGTAACAAAAAGGCAGATCTATCAGAATTATACCTGACTTCTCAAAGCTACAAGGGCCTGCACAGGTGAGCTGCAGACTCTGTCCAGATGCCAGAGACCACAGACCCAGAGTACAATACCCAGAAAAACTTTCAATCACCAGAGATGGAACAAACAAGATATTCCATGACAAACTCAAATTTAAACAAAATCTATCCACAAATTTACCCTCAGAAGGTACTACAAGGAAAACTCCAATCCTCGTAAGTTAACTATACCCAAGAAAACACAGGAAATAATTTCCCACTTGCACAAGGGAACTACATTCGTGTGTCCATGTCATTCCCACCTACACCATCATCACCAAACAACAAACAATTAACAATCATTGGTCTTTAATATCAATCCCCAACCCCCCAAAGTCAAGGGGCTAACAGAATGGATGTTTCATACAAGAAACACACTTTAGGCTAGAAAAATGGCTCAGGAATTAACAGCACTGGCTGCTCTTCAGGACCAGGGATCAATTCTTGGTACCCACATGGCAGCTCACAATTATCTCTAGAAAGACAAACATGGTATGTAATCACTTATAAGTGGATATCACCTATAAAGTTAAAGGAAACCATGCTACAATCCACAGAACCAGAGGAACTAAGTAACAAAGAGGTCTTGAGGAGAGGGATACATGAATCTCCCTGGAAAGGGGAAGTAGAATAGGTATTGTGGGTGAATGGGGGGATGAAAACAAGAGGGTTCAGGTTGTAGGGGGGAGGATGGAGGGAGAGAGTACTGGGAAAGATGGCTAGAATTAGGGGGGGCATCTTCTGGGTAAGGTAGAAACCTAATGCAATGGAAACTCCCAGTTATCTACAGGGGTAACCTTAGCTAAGATTCCTAGCTGGGGGGGGGGGAATCTGAGACTGAAGTTGCCGTCTTCTGTAACCAAGCAAGGCTTCCAGTGGAGGAACTTGGACACCAACCCAGCCACAAAACTTCAACCTACAATTTGTTCTGCCTATAAGAAATGATGATATAGAAGTGGCACAGAAATTGTGGGAGTAATCAACCAATGACTGGTCAACCAATGACTGGTCCACCCTGAGACTCATGCCTTGAAAGGGAGCCCACCTTGACACTCCCCAGAGGACCAGGATCCAGAGCCTGGATAAGCCCAGAAACCTAGGATAGACCCAAACATGACTGCTATGCTCATAGATTGGTGCCTAACCCAATTATTATCAGAATTATTCATCTATCAACTAATAGAAACAGTTCCAGAGACCTACAAACATTATTATGAAGCCAGGTGAATTCTATTGAAGCAGTCTCTCTCTCTCTCTCCTCTCTCTCTCTCTCTCTCTCTCTCTCTCTCTCTCTCTCTCTCTCTCTCTCTCTCTCTCTCTGTGTGTGTGTGTGTGTGTGTGTGTGTTGTGGGGATGGGCGGTGGGTAAGGGATTGTAGGAGCTAGAGGGGTCAAGGTACTACAACAAAATGGCCCATTGAATCAACTAACCTGTGCTCATAGGAGCCCACAGAGACGGAATCAACAACCAGGGAGCCTGTATGGGGCTGACATAGATATGTTATAGCTGTGTAGCTTGGTTTTCTTGTGGGACTCCTAATAGTGGGAACGGGGGACTGTCTCTGATTCATTTGCCTACTTTTGGGACCCTTTTTACTCCTACTGGGATGTCTGGTCTAGCCTTAATAGGAGGGGAGGCACCTAATGTTACTGCAACTTGATATGCCACATTTGGTTGATATCCAAAGGATGCCTGTGCTTTTTCTGAAGAGAACTGGATGAGGAAGGGATATGGAGAGGACAGGTAGGAGGGAGAAACTGTGAGGAGAGGAGACAAGGAAACTGAGGTCAGGATGTAAGAAATAATTAAAAAAAGAAATAAATCAATATCTATACACCAACAACACACTGAGCCATTAAAAAAATATCAAGAACTAAATATAACCAAGAAGATGAAAGATGTCTACAATGAAAACTTTAAGTCACTGAAAAAAAAGAGACTGAGAATAATACTAGAAAATGGGGAAAACACTCCATGTTCATGGATTGGTGCAGTTAATGAATACTCTGCCAAAACCTATTTATAGACTTAATGTAATCATAATCAAAACCCTTCTCATTCCTCACAAAATAGAAAACACTATTCTAACATTCACCACAAAAGACCCCAGATAGTTAAAACAAACTTCAGTAAAAAGAACAAAGCTGGAAGGATTACCAGTCCAGATTTCAAAACTGTTACAGAGCCATGGTAATGAAAACAGAATGGTATGGGTAAAACCAAAAAGAACATCCAGGCATGTGGACCCGTAAAATATAATAGAAGGAAGAAAAATGGGTACATGTAAATACAGCCATTTAATATTTAATAAAGATGCCAAAAACATAAACTGGATAAAGATAGCAACTATGACAAATGATGCTGGGAAAATTCAATGTCTACAGGTAGAAGAATTAAATAAACCTGTATTTATCACTTTGCATAAAAAGTAACTGAAGCTGGGCAGTGGTGGCGCAGCCTTTAATCCCAGCACTTAAGAGGCAGAGGCAGGCAGATTCCTGAGCTCGAGGTAAGCCTGGTCTACAGAGTTCCAGGACAGCCAGGGCGACACAGAGAAACCCTGTCTTGAAAAAGAAAACAAACAAACAAAAAGTAACTCAAATACCAAACTGTAAAACCTGAACCACTAAAAGTGCTAGAAGTGAAGACAGGCAAGGTTCTACAAGATAAAGGCACAGGAAGACTTTCTGAATAGGATTATTTGCCTAAAAATTAAAGCCAAAGAAACAAGTGGGCTGGAGAGATGGCTCAGTTGTTAAGAGCACTACTGCTGTCTAGAGGACCAAGGTTCAATTCCCAGCAACCACATGGCAGCTCACAACTGTCTGTAACTCCAGTTTTAGGGAAATCTGATACTCTCACACAGATATACATGCTGGTAAAACATTAATGCATATAAGATAAAAACAAACAAACAATTGAGAGAAGAAGCCCACAGAACAGAGAGAAGCTTTGGCAGCTACATACCTGACAAATGATTAATATCTATGGCTTTATAAGATATTCAGAATGGGAGTAAAAAAAGTGATGCATTCAAAAATGGGCTAATAATGTGAACAGAGAATTCTCAAAGGGAGAAATAAAAGTAGCTAAGAAGTATCTTTAAAAATGTTCATCAGGGCAGACCTGGGAAGTGAATGTGATTGGGTTTCAGGATGTGAAATTCCCAACCAATAAAAATATGAAACTGATTAAATAAAATCAATCACTAGAGAAATGCAAGTCAAAACTTCTTTGAGATTTCAGCTTAACCTAGTCAGAATGCCTAAGATCAAGACAACAAATGGAGAGAACTTAGGGAAAGGGAACCTCTTTCACTGTTTATTGGTACAGTTGCAAATTCACATATCTGCTCTAGATATTAATGTGTGGAACTCTTAAAAAGCTAAGAAATACAGTCGAGTGGTGTTGGCCAAGAGGCAGAGATAGGCAGATCTCCGAGAGTTCTAGGCCAGTCTGGTCTACAGAGCTAGTTCCAGGACAGCTAAAGCTGTCTCACAACAAACAAAAATCTATGAAATAAATATACCAGATGACCTTTCAAAAACTAGTCTTTTCATATGACCAAAGGACTTAACACTTTTTCTACAGATACTTCCTCAGCTATGTTCATTGTTATTCTAATCACAATCGTCAAGGCATCAGAAACAACCTAATTGTCCTTCAATTGATGGAAGGATAGTGAATATGTCGTACATATATAACTTGAAATACAGTTTAGCCGTAAAGAAAAACAAAATAATGAAATTTGCAATAAACAGATATAACTAGAAAAAATTATACTGATTAAAGTAACCCAAGACCCAAAAGACAAATACCACATGTTCTCTTCCATTTTCAGCTCAAAGCTCTGAATATGAAGTATCTTGGAGTAACCACAGAAAGCAATAAAGTAAAAAGGGACCATGGGGGTGACAGAAGGAGTACTAGAGACAAGAATAGCAGGATATAGGTGATATTAAAGGAGAGATGGGAAAGTGAGGGTGGAGTGAAGTTTACATGGGAGGGGAATGTCAATAGAGAAAGAAAAGGAAAACAGAAAAATAGCATTCACTAAGAAAGACATAAGCAATCATATTTTTCATTTACATAAAATTATAAGTAATACATTTAAATGAATATGCATACATAGATACATAGCCTAAATATAGTTATAAATTTTGGGGGAATAATACTCCTCCAAAGAGTGACAGACTATTAACAAAAGCTCCAGTAACATGACTGAAAAACCACCTTTCAAGTTGTTTGTCAGGAGTTCAAGAGACTCCTAAAACATGACAGCACATTACTGTTGTCCTTGGTTGCCTCCCAGAGGTTGAAGTTCCTACTGTGGATGACATTATACACTTTATACGCAGGAATCAGAGAATCTGAGCTCGGTCTGACCTGAAAGTCTCCTCCTTGACGAGTAGCTTTCATGGTTCCAGAAGTTGGTATGCAAACTGCCAAGGAAGGGAAGCAACTAATAACCCTACCCTGCTGTGAGTCATAGGAACCAAACAGCATGGCAGGATATCTTCAAGAGTACAATAATAGCTCTCCTTATCTTGGTGGCAAGCAACAAGAGGGAAATTAAACCTAATATTGGAAACCCAGCCAACTACCCATGGCTAGTAAGGTCATATATCTGCACTCTAAATACTTAATCTTAAACCCACAAATAAGTGTAGCTTTCACTTCTCATCAAAGAAGCTTTTCATTGTAACAGATGGGGACTATTATTTAAAAACAACAACTGGTCACAATGTAGAGAACTGACTGTGAAGTGTCAAAACACAATGGATACATCTACAGCATAACTCCAGCACCCAAAGCTCAGGAGATACCACAAAAGTGGGGGTAGAAAGATGATAAAAGCCAGGACCAGGAAATTTAGTCTGAGATTGTATTTCCTAGAAATGGCGGGGACCCATAATATCTTAATAATATGGCTACCTAAACAAGACCTGAAGAACAGTACCAACAGACATGCTAATATGGAAGGGGAGAATCTCACTGGTCCCCATCCCTAGATAAAGAACTACAGGCAATTAAAGGACTGCTGAGAAAGGTAGAATCAATCTTCTGGAGGAATAAAGCCCCACCCACTACTGTATCTAATAACACCAAGTGGTCAACTATGAAATCACATCATAAAAGTAACACTAAATGGTCTAAATGGACCAAGCAACTTGTATTTATATACTTATGCAATAAAAGGAAAAGAGGCCATGAATTTGAGAAGAGCTGGGGAGGTACATGGAAGGGATTAGAAAGAGAAAACTGAAGGGAAAAAGATATATTTATATTTTAATTAAAAAACAGATTTTTTAAAAGAACCCTTAAAATTAGACCAGAAAGATGGCTCAGTGAACAAGGATGTTGCCACTAAACCTGATAATCCAAGTATGACCACAGAAATGCATATGTAGAACAAGAAGAACAATTCCTTCTAACTCCATAACAGTATAGGTGCACACATATGCGTGTGCATGCACACACACACAATCAATATATATATATATATATATATATAATGATTTTTAAAATAATAAGATTATCTCTTGAAAAGTTCAATATAATTGGCAAGTATTTGATTTAGACGGACAAAGAAAAGACAAATACCTCATATAAGAAATGAAATGGGGATAGAATTAGAAGTGAGGAGGACACAACATCTGCCCTAACACCGGAAGTAACTGGGACCAGCAGGACCCAGGCATCCAGGAACTCTGCCTGACTCTACCTTTCTCTGCACAGGTTCCTTCTGATCTGAGCCAGTGCCCTGAGCAGTCAGAATGGCTAAGATTAAAAATTCAGGTGACAGCAGATGCTGGCGAGGTTGTGGAGAAACAGGAACACTCCTCAATTGCTGGTGGGATTGCAAGCTTGTACAACCACTCTGGAAATCAGTCTGGCGGTTCCTCAACGAATTGGACATAGTACTACCGGAGGACTCAACAATACCTCTTCTGGGCATATACCCAGAAGATCTTCCAACTGGTAATAAGGACACATGCTCCACTATGTTCATAGCAGCCTTATTTATAATAGCCA
>NC_034613.1:129495531-129515169 GCF_900095145.1 Mus pahari | reverse complement strand
ATAGGGAACTTTCGGGATAGCATTTGAAATGTAAATAAAGAAAATAATAAATAAATAAATAAAAGATAATAATAATAATAATAATAATAATAATAATAATAATAATAATAAAATAAATGTAAAAACAAAGAAATTTTTATAATATACTTACTGATAAAAGAATTTCTCTCCTAGAAGCACTGATAATCTTTTTTAAGTAAACTGATTGTTACACAATGTACACAGGTATATAATGCATTTTAAATACTCTCTCACTATGTCAGGTGTTATCATGTAAGGGCTTTTGAATATATTTCATAATGATTCATCTTTAACATTTTATGCTTAATTCCCAACGAATATTTTGTATGTTTTAAAACAATTTAGTATTCAAAATTAGATATAGGATCCTCAGTTTTGGACAGCATTAATATTCATTAATGATATTTTAGGGTATGAAAGGGCATGAATATAAAAGTTGAACAATTTTCATGTGTTATTTGATTCTCAACCCTTCACAAAGAACTACAGGTAAGTAGGAATACTGACAATGGGAGAAATAGTTTCCCCCAGGGAGGAGTCCACAAACTTGCTATCTAATACCAAATGGTCAGCCCTGAAAAATACACACAAGTAACAGTATACAGACTGAGCAGGTTATATATATATATATATATATATATATATATATATATATATATATATATATACCCATACACGCACATACACACACACACACACACACACACACACACACATATATATATATATATATATATATATGCATGTGATAATAATGAATGAAAATAAAGAGGGCATGCCTCAGGGGAAGGAAAGAAAAAGAACTGTTATGGTATAGTCTAATTACATAAGTGAAAAAAGTATATAAAATTGGTAAACTCTTAGAAAATATAAATTGTCTAACATAAAAAGAAGTTGAAATTTTAAATAGATAGATAAAAAAGTAGAGAGACTAAATCAATCAAAAAGCTTCTAACAAAGAAGGGCCCAGGCTAGGCACAGTGGCAGCCATCTGTAATACCAGAACCATCTATATAGGGAGAAACTGTTTGGTTTGTCCCCAGTCTGGTGAGTTCAGTTAAATACTTTAAATAAATTAATAGCAATTATTCTCAAACTGTTCCAAAACAGGAAAAACGGTATTAATTCTATAAAGTGTGCATTATCCTCATCTAAAAGCTAGAAAAAGAAAATGATACTAAAATAAAACCATAGACACAAATCTCTTTTTTGCGGGGGGGGTGTGGGGAGTTTCGAGACAGGGTTTCTCTGTATAGCCCTAAATGTCCTGGAACTCACTTTGTAGACCAGGCTGGCCTCGAACTCAGAAATCCACCTGCCTCTGCCTCCTGATTGCTGGGATTAAAGGCGTGCGCCACCATGCCCAGTGACACAAATCTCTTATTTAAAGACTATTAAATGGATTGTATCCCATCATCAAATGAGGTCTATCTTGGAAATGCAAGAGCAGTTCAACATGAGAAAACCACATCAGTAAAAAATAAACAAGGGGGCTGGCTCAGTGGTTGAGAGCACAGGATGTTCTTTCAGAAGACCCCGGTTCAATTCCCAGCACCCAAATGGCAGTTCACATATGTTTATAAAGCAAAACACCAAATGCAAACAAACAAACAAATAATGAGAAAAGAATGGATGGACATTAGTCTATGCTGAAAACCAAATTCATTAAAATGCATTATATCAAGACGAAAAATTTTTATAGGTCTGGCAACATTGTTCAGTGGATGAATGAACTTGCTGGCAAGTCTGATAACCTGAGTTCAATGCCTTGGATACACACTTTGGAAGGAGAGAAGCAATTCTTGCAAATTGTCCTCTGACCTCTGTGTACACATAATGTTATGTATGTAATTGTGCATATAGAATGTGTAAATAAAAAATAAAGGTTTAGAGTCATATAAACTTTCTCAGAAAAAATATAAAGGCATGATATATGGCATTCAATATCACAGTAAACAGTGAAAAACAGACATTTTCTCTATGATCAAGAATAAGACAGGCTGATTCAGTCAGCTGCTGGGTGGACTCAGAGGACAGTAGTGCTACTCTCCTGTCTCCTGTCTGATAACAGAGTTATCATTAATAGTATCAGGGATTGGTACTTGCCCACGAGATGGGTCTCAAGTTGGGTCAGTCATTGGCTGGCCATCCCCTTTGTCTCTACTCCCTCCCCTGGGCCTGCACTTCTTGTAGACAGGATAAATTTCGGGCTGAACGTTTTGTGGGTAGATTGGTGTCTCTATTGCTCACTGGGAGCATCCTTCCTGGCTACAGAAGATGGCCAGTTCAGGATCCATATCCTCCACTGCTAGCAGTCTCAGCTATAGTCAACCCTCATAGCTTCCTCCATCTCAGGTCTCTGGTTAAGTACTAGAGATGCCCACCCCTGCTTATTTCTGTTCACTCTCCCCCGCCCCCCATGTGCTTTCCCTACACCTGATTCCTGGCCCCATTCCCCTCTCCCATTTCCTCTTCCACCCAGTTCTGAAACAAATGTTGTAGAGACAAACCCACAGCCAAACATTAGCAGGTGCTCTGGAAGTCTTGTGGAAGGGTTGGGAGAAGGACTGTGAAACCCAGAGGGGATAGGGATTCCACAAGGCCAAAGAGTCAACTAATCTGGATCCTTGGGGGCTCCTAGAGGATGACCCACCAACCAAAGAGCATACAAAGGGTGGACCTAGGCCACCTCACACATATGCAGCAGATGTGAAGCTTGGTCTTCATGCTGGTCCCCAACAACTGAAGCAGGGGCTTGCCCTGACTCTGTTGCCTCCCTGTGAATCCTGTTCTCCTAAATGAGCTGTCTTGTCTGGCCTCAGTGGCAGAGGATGTATCTAGTCCTGCAGTGACTTGAGGTGCCAGGGTGGGTTGGTACCCAGGAAGGACCTTCCCCTTCTCAGAGGCAAAGGTGGTGGCAGGAGGAGAGGCAGGGCTGTGATTTGGTTATGAAGTGAATAAATAAATTAATTGAAAAAAGACAGGGCCTTAGGATGTAGTTCATCTAGTAGATTGTTTGCCTAATGTTTGCTTCAATTCCCAATACCACATACACAGAGGGGGTTTGGGGAGGAAGAGAGAGGAAAGGAGGAAAGGGAGAAAGGGAGAAAAAGGAGGGATTGTCAGCACAACAAGAATGACAATTTTACCACTACTACTAAACAGTGTACTAGAAGTTTTACACAAAGAAATTAAGATGGGGGAGGAGGTTGTTGAATAATAGCAGTGGTCATAGTGGTCATGGAGACAGGCTCAAACCAACTGTATGGTTGTAGAGAATCAAGTAAGAATGAACTGCAGATAAAGATGCTACTCTAGACCATGTGAGAGTAATCATGATAAAATTTCTTAAACTGATTCAGAAAATTTTCACATACTGCTGTGATGTGTATAAGAAATAACCCCTACAGGCTTACATGTTTGACTGGCACTATCTGCTGACACTGTGTGGAAGGTTGTAAAATCTTCAGGAAATAGATTGTTGCTGAAAAAAGTGGGTCAGTGGAGGAGGACCTTGAACTTCTATTGCTTGGCCCTGATTCCTGTCTATTGTCTGCTCCCTGACTGAGGATGCAATATGACAAGCTCATGTTCCTGCTGTCCTCCCTTCTTTACTATGATGCACTGTACTTTTTCAAATCATTAACCCAAAGTAAACCCTTTCTTCGTTAATTTGCTTCTCAACAAACATTTGATCATGTAACAAAATACAGAAAACTGGTACTGACAAGTGAGGTTGTTTACTATTATAAACCTGCTAATATCTAAATATCTTGGGGTAACTCTAACCAAACAAGTGAACGACTTGTATGACAATAACTTCAAAACTCTCAAAAAAGAAATCTAAGAAGATCTCAGAATATGGAGAGATCGCCCATGCTCATGGACTGGCAGAATTAACATAGTAAAAATGGCCATCCTACCAAAGGCAATCTATAGATTTAATGCAATCCCCATCAAAATCCCAACACAATTCTCCAGAGACATGGAAAGAACAATTCTCAAATTCACCTGGAAAGGCAAAAAGACCAGAATAGTGAAAACAATTCTTAACAATAAAAGAACACCTGGGTGAATCACCATCCCTGACCTCAAGCTTTACTACAGAGCAATAGTGATAAAAACTGCATGGTATTGGTACAGAGACAGACATGTTGATCAATGGAATAGAATTGAAGACCCAGAAATAAAACTTCACACTTATGGTCACTTGATCTTTGACAAAGATGACAAAAATATAACAATGGAAAAAAGAAAGCATCTTCAATAAATGTTACTGGTCTAACTGGCTGTCTGTATGTAGAAGAATGAAAATAGATCCATATTTATCACTTTGTACAAAGCTCAAGTCCAAATGGATCAAGGACCTCCACATAAAACCAGATACACTGAATCTAATAGAAGAGAAATTGGGAAAGTGCCTTGAACTCATTGGCACAGGGGGAAATATCCTAAACAAAACTCCAATGGCTCAGGCTCTAAGATCAACAGTTGATAAATGGGACCTCATGAAACTGGAAAGCTTCTGTAAGGCAAAAGACATAGTCAATAAGACAAATCGGCAACCTACAGATTGGGGAAAAAACTTCATTAACCATACATCCGACAGAAGGCTAATATCCAAAATATGTAAAGAACTCAAGAAGTTAATCACCAAATATCCAAACAACCCAATCAAAAAATGGGATATAGAACTAAACCTAGATTTCACAGCAGAGGAATCTCGAATAGCTGAGAAGCACCTAAAGAAATGTTCAAAGTCCTTAGTGATCAGAGAAATGCAAATCAAAATGACCCTGGTTCCACTTACACCAATCAGAATGGCTAAGATCAAAACCTCCGGTGACAACACACATTGTAGAGGGTGTGGAGAAAGAAGAACACTCCTCCATTGCTGGTGGGACTGCAAACTGGTACAACCACTCTGGAAATCAATCTGGAGGATCCTCAGAAAATTGGAAATATATCTACCTCTTGGGAATATACCCAAAAAGATGACCCACCATGCCACAGGGGCACATGTTCCACTGTGTTCAGAGCAGCCTTATTTGTGATAGCCAGAAGCTGGAAACAACCTAGATGTCCAACAACAGAAGAATGGATACAGAAAATGCGGTTCATTTACACAATGGAATACTACACAGCTATTAAGAACGAGGACATCCTGAGTTTTGCAGGCAAATGAATGGAACTAGAAAATATCCTGAGTGAGGTAACCCAGACCCAAAAGGACATGCATGGTATGTACTCACTAATAAGTGGATATTAGTCAAAAAAAAGTAGAGAATACCCAAGACACAGCCCACAGAATTCAAAAAGCTCAACAAGCTGAAATGCCCAAGTGAGGACGCTTCAGTCCCACTTGGGAGAGAGAAGAAAGCAATCACAAGTAGGGAGGGAGGGAAGGACCTGGGAGGGAAATTGGATGGGGGGGGAGGGAAACCTGATCTAGTATTGAGTGAGGGAAAAGGACTGAAGCCCTGAGGGCCAGCAGAAAGAATGTAAAGAGGCAGCCTCAGGAAATAGGAGGTTGGGGGGAACCCCCAGAATGCACCAGAGACCTGGGAGGTGAGAGACTCCCAGGACTCAAAAGGAGGGACCTTAGATGAAATGCCCAACAGTAGGGAGAGGGAACTTACAGAGCCCACCTCCAGCAGGAAGACAGGACATCAAGTGAGGGATGGGGTTGCCATCCCACAGTCACAACTCTTAACTCATAATTGTTCCTGTCTGAAAAAATTACAGGGATGGAAATGGAGAGAAGCCTGAGGAAAAGAAGGTCCAGTGACAGGCCCAAAGTGGGATCCAGCTCAAGGGGAGGTTCCAAGGCCTGACACTATTACTGAGGCTATGGAGAACTCACAAAAAGGGACCTAGCATGACTGCCCTCTGAAAGACCCAACAAGCAGCTGAAAGGGATATTTGCCTCCAACCAATGGACAGAAGCAGCTGATCCCTGTTGTTGAATTAGGGAAGGCTGAAAGAAGCTGAGGAGAAGGGCGATCGTGTAGGAGAACCAGCAGTCTCAATTAATCAGGACCCCCGAGATCGCTCAAACACTGGGCCACCAAACAGACAGCATGCACCAGCTGATATGAGGCCCCCAACACACATACAGTAGAGGACTTCTGGGTCTGTGTTCATTCAGAGATGATGAACCTAACCCTCAAGAGACTGGAGGTCCCAGGGAGTTTAGAGGTCAGGTGGGGTGGAGGTATGAGATGTGGAGCAGATGAAGGGTGGAATGGGGGTGGGCGGGGAATGGAATATGAAGTGTAAAAAATAAATTAAAAATAAAATAAAGTTAAAAATAAAAGATTTACACAATAGAGAGCTAGGCCTAATGCACACATGCACACACACACAGACACATACAAAAACCACTTGCTAATAATGGGTTAATAGGACATTTTAAATTTTTTACTTAATTTAGTGTATGTATGTCTGTGCAACGTGTTCAAGGTGTCCAGAGACCAGAAGATGGTGTCAAACTCCCTGGAATTGTAGTTACACTTGCCTGTGAGCCACCATGTGTTGCTATACTCCTTGCCTGAAGCTTTCCTTGGCAGACAGATCTTATAGTTCTGACTTCTCCAGTACCCTAGGGTTTGTATTCTAACTTGGACTTTTTCACCTAATAGCTTCACACAGTAGTCTATTATGTCTCCTTGCAGGGACTCCAGCCCTGCCACACACTGCCTGGATTCAGCCATGTGTGGAACCATGGTGCAAAACTTGATCACTTCCTCAATCCTGAATTTTTCATGCCCCCAAAACTAGTATCATGTGGGTGACACTGCTGTGTTCAGCTGCCAGCTCAAGATATATATAGTCCCTCTTAGATCAGGCTTTTGTATGCTTTGATAACTGAATCTTGGAAGCATTATTTCATGAAGCTGTTTTTAAACCAGGAACCCCATTCAGTGCTATTGTCAGTCCTATCCCTGTCTCAAAATGAATTTGTATATTCACTAGTTGCAGCCTTGGTGGACGAGTTCACCCTTAGGATAACTTCCTATCTATCATCCCAGTACTCTTTTATTAGTGTTAGTCTCTTTAACAAAACTATATCTATTTTATTTCTTCTGTGGCCACATTTTAAAACTCAGTCAGGCTACTTTTTGCATCACACTGAACACTTTTCATATCTTTATGCACTACCTGGTTGAGAAGAGCAAGAAGTAACCAAGACACATCCTAGCCTGAATGCTATCCTGTCTTGAGATTTCTTCCACCAAAAAAAGTATTCACCTTTTCTCAGGATGCTGCCAGAATACAGCCAGATCAATTGATAGAATATGAATGGCCCCTAGGCTAGGTCCCGATAGAGACTTTGTTCCCTTCTGAAGCTTCAAGAACTGGTCCCCCAAGGTCCACATTTCTTTTGGCATTCTGTTTTTTTCTGAATCCCATTAAAATATCTCATTTTCGGATGGACCCCTGGGTGGGGCAGTTTCTGGGTGGTCCATCCCATAATAAGCCACCAAACGCAGA
The DNA here is from genome assembly GCF_900095145.1 of Mus pahari. Taxonomy (NCBI): domain Eukaryota; kingdom Metazoa; phylum Chordata; class Mammalia; order Rodentia; family Muridae; genus Mus; species Mus pahari. Next base: position 129,507,654 of record NC_034613.1, on the reverse strand, counting down.
CACTATTGCACACACCAGCAAGATTTTGCTGAAAGGACTCTGATATAGCTGTCNCTTGTGAGGCTATGCCAGTGCCTGGCAAATACAGAAGGGGATGCTCACAGTCAGCTATTGGATGGAACACAGGGCCCCCAGTGAAGGAGCTAGAGAAAGTACCCAAGGAGCTGAAGGGGTCTGCAACCCTATAGGTGGAACAACAGTATGAACTAACCATTACCCCCCAGAGCTCGTATCTCTAGCTGCATATGAAGCAGAAGATGGCCTAGTCAGCCATCTTTGGGAAGAGAGGTCCCTAGGTCTTGCAAACTTTATATGCCCCAGTACAGGGGAACACCAGTGCCAAGAAGTGGGAGTGGGTGGGTAGGGGAGCAGGGCGGGGGGAGGGTATAGGGGACTTTTGGGATAGCATATGAAATGTAAATGAAGAAAATATCTAATAAAAATGTCTCATTTTGCTTTTCTTACAGTATTTAAGGGGTTTTCTATTTTATATCTCCAAAAATCTTTTACATTCCTCCTACAAACCAGTTCTAAAGGCTCATGAACTGCAGGGCTGGAGGGATGGCTCTGTAGTTAAGAGCTGAAAGTTCAAGTGGCAATGACTTTCTTTACAGTACTATGGTTACTTCAAGCTCTGCAGACAGTGGCAGAAAATGATGATCCACAGGATACAGTAGTACCAAATCAGTAAACCCGAAATATAAGAAATACCTTGACTTTGGGTACATGCCTATGACAGATCCCAAATTTCTATGCCAGAATACGCACCCCCCCACACACACACACACAAGAAAGTAAACTTTTGTATTAAGGCTGTGATAGGAATGAATTAATAAAGGCCTGTTTTATAAATCATAGGATACGGAGACCAAAACAGAAGTACTGAGTAACATGCACAGAGCATTGCTAATAATCAAGCTTGCTTCATTTTACAGTTCTAACATTTATTACTTTTTAGAATTAGAATTCTGCATAAATTTCTCTTAAACTAATATCCTTACCTAATAATATTATATAAGGAGTACTAGAAATTGCCAAATTCCTGCTTATAAACAAAACTTTATAGATATCTGTGTAAAACTTAAAAAGGAAAAACCAAATTGGAAAGGCAAAAATAAAATCATCGCTATGTATACAAAATTCTAAAGAACCTACCATAGTTGGGTTGGGGGTTGGGAGTTTGGGAGTGACAGTATAGGTAATAACAGAACTCTACAAAGTTGGAAAAAAGGTATGATCAACATATAAGAATTAGTCTTGTTTCTATACATTAGTAATAACTAATATACAAAGTAAATTAAGAAAATTGTATTTCTAGTAATATCAAAAAATAAGAAGAAATAAATCTAACAGAGGAAACATAAGAGGTAAAAAAAAACCTACAAAGGCATAAATAAATGTAAAAACATCCAATCTTACTATTAAGACTTCTAAGGTTGGATGTCTTAACACTGTTAAGACATTAATAGTCCTCAAGTTGATCTACATATTTAATGCAATCCCTTTCAAAGCAAGTTCATAGAAGTGGAAACCTTGATTCTAAAATTTGAATGGAAAGCAATGGACCCTTAATACTCAAAAGAATTGGAAACAGAATTCAGGAACATAGCAAAAAGATTATCCTCTGTAATCAAAATTGGTTTTACTCCAGAGATAAAGAGATGGTTCAACATATAAAACTCAATAAACATAATCCACAACATAAATAGACTAAAGAACATAAACCACTGAATGCAGAAAAGTCCTGTGACAAAATTTAACATCCCCCAATGATAAAAGTCCTGGAGAATCTAAGGATACAGGAGATTTATCTCAAAAATAATAAAGGCAATGTACAAGAAGTTCACAGCCAACATCAACCTAAATGGTGAGAAACTCAAAGCATTTCCACTAAAATCGGGAATAAAACAAGGTTGTCCACTCTCCTTACTCCTGCTGAACAGAGTACTTGAAGTCTTAGCTAGAACAATAAGACCAGTGAAGGAGATAAAGGGAATACAAATAAGAAAGGAAGAAGTCAAGGTACCTATTTTTAGATGCTATGTTTCTATATGTAAAAGATCTTAAAGATGTCACCAGAAACCTCTTACAGCTGATAAATACACTCAGCAAAATAGCAAGATGTAAAATTAACATAAAAATCAGTAGTCTTCCTATATATAAATGACAAGCATACTGAGAAAGAATTCAGAGAAATAATACCTTTCACAACTACCTAAAAATATCTTGGAATACCCAAAAGAAGTGAAATTTTGTACAATCAAAACTTTAAGACACTGAAAAGAAAAACTGAAAGAGACAACAGAAGATGCAGAAACTTCCCATGTTCATGGATTGGCAGAATGAATATTGTGAAAACAGCCTTCTTGACAAAGAGCAAGCTACAGATTCAATAAAATCACCATCAAAATTCTAATATAATTCTTCAAAGAAATTGAAATACAATCTTAAATATCATAAGGGAAACACAGAAGTCCCAGGAGAGTCAAAAAGTACTGAATAACAACAAAAGTTTTAGAGCTATTACAATCCAGGATTTCATATCATAATATAGACTCATTGATAAACAGATTAAATTGCAGATTCACAAATAAACACACCTGAGTCTTGATAAAGAATCCACTAATACTCAGAGAAAAGACAGCTGGACAAACTAGATAGCTACCTGTGGAAGAATGTGACTTGATCATCATCTTTTATGCTGCACAAAAGTCAACTCCAAATGGATTTAGTAACTTAACATAAGGCCTGTTACCCTGACCCTAATAGAGTAGATATGAGGAGTATGTCTGAACTCTCTGGTATAGGAAAGGACTTTCTGAACAAGACCATGATAGTATAGGCATTAAGACAAACAATTAATAATTGGGACCTCATGAAACTAAACAGTGTACAAACACTGTTTGCTTGAATAAGTAACTGAGTAATGAGACAAACTACAGAATGGGAAATTTTTATCAGATTTCTGTGGTAGGTTAGATGAGAATGTCCTGTATATACCCATTTGAATATTTTGTCCACAATTGTTGGAACTGTTGGGAAGAAATAGGAGGTGTCACCTTGTTAGGGGATGTGTGTCATTGGGGGTGGGCTTTGAGGTTTCAACAGATTTGTGCCATGCCCAGTGTACTCTGTCTCCTGCTTGCAGTTTAGATGTGGGCTGTGTATCAGAAGGATCAGGTTACTTAATAAAACCTGCCTCAAAAAGAACAGTATTGCAATCTTCCTGTAAGGAGGTTAATTGACTATGATACTATGATGCACAGAAAAAGAGCAAACCAGAAAAAAATGAGGCAAGGAGATAGTCAGGAGTCTGGAACTACAACAGCAAAGACTAGAAAAATACTCTATCCACTTCCTGCATCTACTCTTCTGTCTTCTCCCCAGTAGCTCTCAACTATGAGGCCTGTACAGAAATGAGAAGAAATACACAATGTTCCTCTCTAACAAAAAAAGGCAAGAAAAACATAGCATATCCAGAATATATAAAAAAAAACCTAACAAACACAGAATAAAAAGTATTAAAAGGGGCTGGTGAGATGGCTCAGTGGGTAAGAGCACCCGACTGCTCTTACAAAGGTCCAGAGTTCAAATCCCAGCAACCACATGGTGGCTCACAACCACCCGTATCAAGATTTGACGCCCTCTTTTGGAGTGTCTGAAGACAGCTACAGTGTACTTACGTATAATAAATAAATTTAAAAAAAAGTATTAAAAGGAAGCCAGGTAGTGGTAGCATACACCTTTAATCCCAGCTCCAAGGAGGAAGAGGCAGGTGGCTCTCCGAATTCAAGGCCAGCCTGGTTTACAACATGAGTTCTAGGACAGCAAGGGGTACACAGTGAAACCCTATCTTGAAAAAAAAAGGAAGAGGAGGAGGAGGAGATGATAATGATCATCAAGGAAACAATAATACAACAATGTGAAAAGAACTACAAATCCGTAAGAAATTTTTTTGAAAAAAGAAATAATTGAAAGAATGAACAGATAGCTCAGAGAAAATGAACAAAGGATCAAAAAATATATAAAACAAAGAAAGCACCACCTTTAGTTAGAGAACTTAAATGATTCTTAATATTCACTCACTATAAGAATATAAGGGAAAAGGTATTTCTCATACACTATTCATAAACTGATCCTTTGAAACATAGTTTGACACTATCAGTATGTATCTTGTATTCAATCTTTAACTCAACAAGTTTTCCTATTCTAGAGAGACATTTCCTGGCAAAATAGACATAAAAAGATTATTGCAAGTATTTTCAATGCAATAAAAAAAACCCTTAAGAACAACCTAAATGTCAAATAGAGAAAGGAATAAACATCGTGATGCTACAGAAGAGTCTGGAGCAAGCAAACCTGTATGCAGTGAAGCAGATTTTCATGTACTGATGTTGAAAGAAATCCCAGCAAACTGCAGAGCTACACACATTAAACAAAACTATACACTGAATATATATGTTTACATGTAAGCTGTATGAACACAACAAAAAGAAAATATACTCAGAAAGAAAAGTATCAGGTCAAAGGAGTTTTGGCTTTCTCTAGTTTGTTAGTCTCGGTCAATGAAAATTACATTTATATAATTTGAAAACAGTAAAAAAAAAAATCAGCATTATTGTTACCTACATTATATAAACCAGTGCTTTATTCATTATATTATTCCAAAATCATCATATTTTAGGATTTGTTTCTTATATATGTAAAAATCCATGAAGGTCATTACAGTTTTCCATTGTTACTTCAAGGAAATTTAATTCAGAATGTCCTCCTTCATCAACCAAAACCCATGTGTACTTAAGTTCCTTATATAAAATATTATTGTATCTGTATACACTCCATGCCCTTCAATCATTTACTTTGAATGTAAATAGTTGTACTATACAAGTTAGAGGAAAATGGAAAGAAGAGTCTATACATGTTCAATATAGATGTAATTTTTTCCCACATACTTTTGATCTATGGATGAAACAATGGATATGGAATGCTCAGCTATGGAGACCTGATGGTATATACCTTTGCAAGAAATGAATTGATAAACATAGAACATTAAAATACAGATGATAAAAGTCAAATAAGCAAGAGAGGAAATGAGTTTGCTGAAGTGAAACATAAATAGTACCAAAACCAGATGACAGCTAATTATAAGAAAACTATACTACAATGGAGGACTTGCCGTGAGTAAGACACTAAAGGTCTAATAGTGGGTATAAACATAATCTCTTAATTCTTACAACAACTTATGGGGATACAGATAACTGCCATTTTACAGACAGAGCATGAAAACATGGCTCAGAAAAAAAATAAGTTTCTAGCTTAAGGTTGAGACCTGTGTTCACTTTTCTCTTAGAGTTAGGATTAAGATTGGGCTAAAGGGAACTCATTGATCTAGCCTAATATTCTAACATGTTCTTACTATACTCAGCATCCTTGAAGCATGCTCCCAAGCTGTCTTGCTCATCAAGACTGGCATTCTCCTCCTCTTCACTCTCGTTTTTCCAGTATGCTGGCCTCTTGATGGGCCGTTTTCCTGGGGTGCGCTGGGAAGCAGGACTACTAGACACAGTGCCCAGCCCACTGCTGGAGCTCCCGCTGCTTCTTTCTTGCCCTCCAGTCCACCAAGCCTGCAGACTGGAGGTAGCTGGTGAGGATGATGAGGACTGCAGGTTGGCCATACACAACATGCCCTGGATGGCCTCTTGAGTGCTGGGGGAGGCTGGGGCCTCACTGCAAAGGACAAAGGAGAAACACTGGGGAAGTTATTGTAGCCAGAAGAAACCAACTGTCAGAACACTCAGGAAGAATAGCTATGGCAATCAAGGTATTACAAAGGAGAGAACCATCCATGGGTAAGAATGAAAATAATACTAAAATCTGTTTTCATGAAAAGCTAATTTTGCCTCAAGTCTCTCTAAAGACAAGCAATGAGGAGAGACAGAATCCTCTTTTCACCATCTATGCTGCATTATTTCCTTTTATTAACAATTCTCTTTCAATGACTCCCTGGCCCATTTTCAAAGTACTTAAAATTGATTCTTCCTCAAGTCTACATATCCTGTCACTGCCATCTCTGAAGATTTTAAGGACAGTTTTCACATTCACATTATTTTTTCAGCATAAATATCCTTGTTAATTATCTGTCTACTTGGTTCAGTAATGGGCATGGTGGTACATGCCTGTAATATCAGCACTCATTTGGAGGCAAGGCAAAAAGTACTAGGAGTTCCAGACCAGCTTGGGATAAATAAAGAGACCGTGTCTCAAAAACCCAAAACATATAAAAATGCTCAACAAATAATTAGCTGGCCTAGCCCTTTGGGTGGTACTCTTTTGATAGCCTAGAAAATGAAGATTACTCACGTGAGGGCAGCATAGTCAGGTCCCCCCACCTGCCTGCTGGCCTTAAGTAGATCAAGAATTCCACCAGCTCCACTCCCATTCCCAAGCTTGCTTTCAACCCCTTCCACCATGTCCTCATCTGTGGTATAGTCCTCCTGTTAAAGAAAGAATACACTGCCTCAATTGTACAGGACAGGTCTGGTAAGTTTCCAATACAGGTTTGACAGTGTGAGTCCTAACATCCTATATGTAGACCATCTATTATGCAATACATTTATCATTCCATTTTAATCTTTATGCATCTTTGTAAAGCACTATGATTCCTACTCGATATACAAGCAATCTAGGAAACAATGAATTAAAAGAATATGTGAAGGGACACATCATAACTACAAATCATATACTCTCTTCCCTAAGTGATACTGCCTTTTATTTAATATTTTAAAATATTTTAATTAAATTATAATCTTCCATTTATATGCTGGTCACAACTTAGCGTGCAATTTGATTTTTTTCACAAGGACAGAAATTGAATCCAGGGCTTTGCACAGGATAAGTAAATGCTCTACAGTGAAGAATATCCCTACCCTAGCATTCAGTATTTATCTTATATTTCAGAAATTAAATGCACAATATATTTGTCCCTTTGCCAGATCTAGGACACTCTCTTACCTCAATGTCAAACTCAACTTCTCCAGGTTCACGAATTCGGTTTGGGTCAGAGCAAGGTTTTGCACGGGGCAATTTCCGGGGAAATTCTAAAATACAATGCAATATATTAATCTGAGGCTAATGTTATGATGCATCTGAGCCAAACACTCAAAGGAAGCAAAATAAGAATATAATTTCCAATGGGTGGCAGTGTGTACACTTTTAATCCCAGCATTTGGGAGGTAAAGGAAGGTGTATATCTGAGTTTGAAGCCAGCCTAATCTACAGAGTAAGTTACAGGACAGCCAGGGCTACACAGAAACCCTGGCTTAAAAACAAATAAACAAACAAAAATGCATTTTCTCTGAAGTAATGGCCACCAAAAAATAATTCAAAGAGGTGAGGAATTAACTGAAAAAAAGAAAAAACAATAATCTTGTAGGTATTTAGAGCTTGGTAAATCTAAAAGCCATAAAGTTCAAACCTAAAACAAGTGTGAAATGGCAGGACAGTTAAAAAATAATACAGAAACATACTTGATCTTATTAACAGGTTCGCCTTTTCCTTTCCCAATCTCTCATCAATCTGCAGCTCATCATCTGAATCCAAGTCAAATTCATCTCCCATGACCTGTTCTGCTACCAGTCTTGCACTGTCTACCTTCTTTGCAATTTTGGCTCTCCGGGATTTGGATACACTCTTCATCCTCTTCGTACTAGAAAAATGAGAACAAGACCATGAAATGAGTCATGGTAGGGCTAATGAATCAATGGTAGAATGCATGCTTAACATGTGCAAATCCCTCAATCGACACTCATTACTTTTCCCCAAAGGTAATTCTCACTAAGTTATTACGCAATGTAATCCTCATCAAAATGCGCTGTTTATTTTTTGTAAAATTTGGCATGTACATGAATACCGTATTTAAATCATTTCCATTTGCTACTCTTTCATGTTCCCCTACTCCATCTCAAATTCATAGCCTCTTACTGTTGCTTATGTTACAATAATAACTTACACACACGTAAATACAGCCTACTGATCCATATAGTGCAGACTGTATGTTTATGTGTTTAGGGCTATAGTGCTGCTTGTATGTTTAGGTCTTTAAGACTGGTCTCATGGGATTGGATAACCCATTAGGGGCCTCATTCCTGGAGAAGAATGATTATCTCTTGCCTGTAACCCTTCATCTAGGCTTGAGATCTTGTGTGACTGCCCTTACTCATGCTGGGATGACAACTGTTGTAGCTATCACATAGGTCTTATTTAGGTGATCGTATTAAAATTAAATTCTCAAAAATTACTACAAAAATAAGTGATCAACTGTTCTTAGAACCAAAAAATGCATTATGTATGTGTATGAAATAGACTTTTCAATCAAAATTAATTAAAAGAAATAGGGAAAGACACTTCATACTCACCAAAGGAAAAATTCACCAAGATAACTTCTCAATTCAGAACATCTATGTCCCAAATGCACCCACATTTATAAAAGAAACATTAGTAAAGCTTAAATCACATGTAGAACTTCACACATCAATAGTGGGAGATTTCAACACCCCAATCTCACAAAAGGACAGGTCACCCAGATAGATGTTATGAATTAAATGGACCTACATATCTACAGCACATTTCACCAAAACACAAAAGAATATACCTTCTTCTCAGCCCCTCACAGAACGTTCTCCAAAATGACCACATACTCAGTCACAAAGTAAGTCTCAACAGAAAGAATACAATTAAAGTTACCACCCATATCTTATCAGACCACCATGGATTAAAGTTGGATTTAAACAACAAAAGAAAGAACAGAAAGCTTATGCGCTCAGGGAAACTGAACAACTTTCTACTCAATGACCACTGGGTCAGAGTAGAAAAAAAGAAATTAAAGACTTTCTAGAACTCAGCAAAAATGAAGGCACAACATACCCAAACTTATAGGAAACAAAGAAAGTAGAACTAAGAAGAAAATTCATAGTACTAAGTGCCTTCATAAAGAAATTAGAGATTTCTCATACTAGTGACTTAACTGTACACCTAAAAGCTCTAGGAACAAAAAAAAGCAAACATACCCAAGACAAATAGATGGCAGGAAATAATCAAACTGAGAGCTGAAATCAATCAATTAGAAACTAAGAAAACAATCAAAAAATAAAGAAACCAAGAGTTTGTTCTTTGAGGAAATCAACAAGACACACAAACCCTTAGCCAAACTAACTCTAAGGGAGAGGAGAATATCCAAATTAACAAAATCAGAAATGAAAGGGGGACATAACAAAAGACCAAGGAAATGCAAAGGATCAATAGGTCTTATTTCAAAAACCTGCACTCCACAAAATTAAAAAATCAAAAATGGACAATTTTCTTGATAGGTATCACTTTCCAAAGTTAAATCAAGATCAGGTAAATAATTTAAACAGACCTATAGCCCCTAAGGAAACAGAAGTAGTCATTAAAAGTTTCCCAAACAAAAGAGTCCAATCTCAGATGGTTTTAGTGCAGAATTAGTCCAGACTTTCAAATTTAATTTAATGCCAATACTTTTCAAATTACTTCACAAAATACAAACAGAAGGAACATTGCCAAAGTCATTCTATGAGGCCATAGTTACCCTGTTACCTAAACAATACAAAGACACAACAAAGAAATAATTTCAGACCGATTTCCCTCATGAACAATGATGCAAAAATAATAAAATACTCACAAACCAAAGCCAAGAACAAATCAAAAACATCATCCACCATGATCAAGTAGGCTTCATCCCAGGGATGCAGGGATGGTTCAATATGCAAAAATCCATCAATGTAATCCACCATATAAACAAATTGAAAGAAAAAAAATCACATGATCATTTCATTAGCTCCTGAAAAATCTTTGACAAATTCTAACACCCCTTCATCATAAAAGTCTTGGAGAGATCACAGATGCAAAGCACATATCTGAACATAATAAAGGCAATATATGATAAGGCAAGAGCCAACGTTAACTTTTTCTTTTTTTAAATTTAATTTTAATTTTAATTTATTTTTTTACATTCCATATTCCATCCCCTGCCCCCTCTCCACCCTTTGTCTGCTCCACATCCCACACCTCCTCCCCACTCCACCCAGTCTCCATGTGGATGTCCCCAACCCCCACCCCACCTGACCTCTAAACTCCCTGGGGCCTCCAGTCTCTTGAGGGTTAGGTGCATCATCTCTGAATGAACACAGACCCAGAAGTCCTCTACTTTATGTGTGTTCGGGGCCTCATATCAGCAGGTGTATGCTGCCTTTTGGTGGTCCAGTGTTTGAGAGATCTTGGGGGGGGGGTGTCCAGATTAATTGAGACTGCTGGTCCTGCTACAGGATCACCCTTCTCTTCAGCTTCTTTTAGCCTATGCCTAATTCAACAACAGGAGTCAGCTGCTTCTGTCCACTGGTTGGGTGCAAATATCTGCATCTGACTCTTTTAGCTGCTTGATGGGTTGAACAAGCTAGAAAGCTAGGATAATGGAAACTCCCAGAAATCTATGAGGGTGACCCTAGGTAAGACTCCTAGCAATAGGGGATATGGAACATAAAACTGTCACCTCCTATAAGCAAGCAAGACTTCCAGTGTGGGGGGGGGGAGACACCTACCTAGCCACAAAACTTTAGACCCTTAATGTGTCCTGCTTACAAGATGTGCATGGATGAAGTTGGAGCAGAAATTGAAGGAATGGCCAACGAATGACTGCCCCAACTCAAGACCTCCTTAAACTCTTAGTGGTACTCTGCTATACTTGCAGACAGGAGCCTATCATAACTGTCATCTGAGAGGCTTCATCCATCAGCTGAGGGAATCAGATTTCATCTGAGAAGCTTCACCCATCATTCAAACATGAGGTGAAGCTCAGGGAATCTTGTGGAAGATGGGGAGGAAGGATTGAATGAGCCAGAGAGGTCAAGGACATCACAAGAAAACCTAAAGAATCAATAACCTAGGCCGGTAGGTGCTCACACAGACTGAACCATCAACCAGACAGCATGCATGTGACAGACCTAGGCCCCCTACACAGATGTACACAGATGTTACACAGACAAGCAGCTTGGTCTTCATATGAGTCCCTTAAGAGCAGGAACAGGGGCTGTCTGACTACATTGTCTACCACTGGATCCCTTTTCCCTAATTGTACTGCCTAGTCTAGCCCTAATAGGAAAACACGCACCTGTCCTACATTTGTAAGCCAAGGCTGGCTAATATCCATGGGAGGCCTCCTCTTCTCTGAAGAGAAAGGAAAAAGGATGGTAGGGGAGGAAGAGAGAGGTGGGACTTGGAGGAAAGGAGGAAGGGGAAGCTGCTATTTGGTTTAAAGTACTTAATTAATGAAAAAAATAGTATCAACTTCACTTTTAATAAATGTAGAATAAATATTTATGGAGTTATTATGACATTATTAATACATGTAAACAGTATTTAATTCAGAATAATAACACTATTTTTTAAAAAACCCTAAACACTAGCAGCAAAAAAAAGTCAATGAAATGATTCTGAATGATACTGTTATAGTTGTAGACTGAAGCCTAGCACAATCATCAAAGAGGCTTCATCCAGCAAGTTTTGGCAGCAGATGCAGTTAAACATTAGGTGGAGCTCAGGGAATCCTGCAGAAGAGGCAGTGGAAGAATTAAGGGAGCCAGAGGGTTTAGGGACACCACAAGAAAATGGCTTACAGAATCAACTAATCAGGGACCATAGGGACTCAAAGAGACTTAACCAACAATCAGGGAGCCTGGGGGGAGGGTCTGAACTAGGTCCTCTGTGTATATGTTACAGTACTGTAGCTTGGTGTTTTTATGGAACATGTAACAGTGGAAGCAGGGGAGAAGAAGCTGTCTCTGACTCTTGCCTCCTTGTGGGACTCTTTTACTCCTACTGGGTTGCTTCATCAAGCCTTAATATGAGGGGAGGTCCCTAGTCTTATTGCAACTTGATTTAAAAAAAGGAGGACTAATAAGATGTTCCAACTGGTAATAAGGACACATGCTCCACTATGTTCATAGCTGCCCTATTTATAATAGAAGCTGGAAAGAACCCAGATGTCCCTCAATAGAGGAATGGATACAGAAACTGTGGTACATTTATACAACGGAGTACTACTCAGCTATT
>NC_034613.1:129493062-129495086 GCF_900095145.1 Mus pahari | reverse complement strand
TAGCTGTCTCTTGTGAGGCTATGCCAGTGCCTGGCAAATATAGAAGTGGATGCCCACAGTCATCTATAGGATAGAACACAGGGCCCCCAATGGAGGAGCTAGAGAAATTACCCAAGGAACTGAAGGGGTCTGCAACCCTATAGGTGGAACAATATAAACTAATCTGTACGTGTCTCTAGCTGCATATATAGCAGAAGATGGCCTAGTCAGCCATCGTTGGGAAGAGAGGCCCCTTGGTCTTACAAACTTTATATGTCCCATACAGGGGAACACCAGGGCCAAGAAGTGGGAGTGAGTCGGCAGGGGAGCAGGGTGGGCAGCAGGGTATAGGGGTCATTCAGGATAGCATTTGAAATGTAAATGAAGAAAATATCTAATAAAATAATTTTAAAAAGAAGAAGAAGGGAGACACAGGGAGACAGAGACATAGAGAAAGACTCACACATATAGTAGTCAATAAAAACATCCTTTAAAATAAAAAAAGGAGGAGGGAAGGAATGGATCTGGAGGAGGGAGGGTGAATGGGAGGAGAAGAAGGAGGGGAAACTGTGGTTGAGATGTATTGATGAAAGAAAGAAAAAAGGACCTTATCTCTAATTCTATTAATATAAGATATCCAGAAAAACCAAATCTATAGAGACAATAAGTATATTAGTAATTATTGGCAGATTTAGCCTGGGATAAGGTTAAAAATATTCTAAAATTGAACTACAATGATAACTGGACTATTCTATAAACTTAATAAAATTCACTTGCAAAGGTTCATTTATAGTGTGCAAATTATACCTCAAAAAATCTTACTAATAAGTATTATCTTTAAGAGTTATTTTTATATTAATTCAGAGAATGGGAAGAATAGAAAGGAAAGAGAAAAGAGGCCAATCAATAGGCATGATGTTATCATTTCATCAATCGAGTAAGTTCTGCTATAGTGTAACAGGATGAACAACGATACCTTATATATCTCAATGTAGTTCAAACTTTTAAAAAAATACTGAGCCAGTGATTACCCAATACTACATTATACCTCATAAATATATAAGAATATCTTTGTTAATAAAAAAAATAATACATGCCAGGCATGGTAGCACATGCATTTAATCCCATCAACTGGAGGCAGAGGTGGGCAGATCTCTGTGAGCTCAAATTTAGCCCTGTTTCCATAGGTAGTCCTAGGCCAGCCAAGACTTTGTGTGTGTGTGAGTATGTATGTATGTATGTATGTACGTATGTGTGCTTGTGTGTGTTTCTATAATATATGCATATACATATATATGCATATATAATATATAAAAAACATATACAAAGGTGATGGAAAACAGATCCTGTTAGATTATCCTGTTAACACATGGTAAACAATTTAAGATAGTTAAAAAGGAATGTTTCTAGTAAAATCAGAAAATTCATATATTGAGCAAATACCTATTTTGCCAAAATGTCTTTCAGTGAATTAGTTTTCTAGCTCATGGTGTTAATGTTAATACAGAGTCTGTTACACAGTAAAGGCCCATTGATGACAGAGGTATAATTAAACTGTCTGGGTCACAGTTTTCACATGTATAACTTTGGAATAACTATATTAACCTTGAGAGCTGTGAGGATTAAGTACAGTAATGTATGTTGGCAGCTAAGATAGTTTGACACATAGCAGCTATTTAATGTCAGGTGCCTATACCCTCATCTTTTAATTTTTAGTTATGAAAAATTGAAACACATACAAAAATATAAATGTAAAATAATCTGCCACATATCTATCATCTAGTTAAATTTCCAGATATATATGACACAGAGCCAATCTTGTTCCATCTACACTTGATTCTTGCAATATAGTCATACTGTAAAAAGCCCAAATATACTTCATCCATGAATATTTCTATACCTTCTCAGTTTACTTAAAAATACCTGGGCTGGTAAGACGGCTCAGCGGGTAAGAGCACCCGACTGCTCTTCCGAAGGTCCAGAGTTCAAATCCCAGCAACCACATGGTGGCTCATAACCATCCGTAACAAGATCTGACGCCCTCT
>NC_034613.1:129423033-129493017 GCF_900095145.1 Mus pahari | reverse complement strand
GGCTCAGTAGCTAAGAGCACCTGACTGCTCTTCTGAAGGTCTGGAGTTCAAGTCCCAGCAACCACATGGTGGCTCATAACCATCCGTAACAAGATCTGACGCCCTCTTCTGGAGTGTCTGAAGACAGCTACAGTGTACTTACAGATAATAAATAAATAAAAAAAAATCCCTCTGGCAGCTGCAACAGGTTAATAGAAGTAGCACAAGAAGAAGACTGGGAGAAGGGGTACAGAGATCTCTTTACATTGCATCTGACTAGTCATTATAATTGATCATTTAGGCCTTCCAATTGTCTTCCTCCCAGAAGCTCTGAAAACCAGCAGAACTCAACATTCTCTTCAATATTACTCTTTAGCAACAGGGTTCTCAAATCCCAAGGGCCATTCTGGTGCTCTCAGAATCTATCCTTTTCCCTTAGTTCCTTGTCAGGTGGACCTAACACACTTTCCCTTAGGATCTGAAGAGAATGCTTTTCTACAAAGAGACTAGGTGTTCTTGTTATATTTCTACATTATCTGCATTCGTTCTTGAATTCTACAATTCCAGATAATAACTCTGGGTTGCCTTTCTCTCCCTCCATTTCTTTAAATGCATAATAATCTCTCCATGACATACTTAGCCTCTGGCCATAATTACATTATCTTTTATTTTCATCTTTATCAATGAATTTATAAGGGTTACCATTTATTAGAAACACATAACACTATATATGTACTATGCCTTATAAGAATGATAAACACGCTGGGCAGTGGTGGCGCATGCCTTTAATCCCAGCACTTGGGAGGCGGAGGCAGGTGAATTTCTGAGTTCAAGGCCAGCCTGGTTTACAGAGTGAGTTCCAGAACAGCCAGGGCTACACAGAGAAACCCTGTCTTGAAAAAAACAAACAAAACAAAACAAAACAAAAAACAAAGAATGATAAACACACTAGCTGTTTTAATCACTTCCAAATCTTAAAGTAAATTTTATCTATAAAAGATATTTTTAAAATATTAAATATTAATTTTCCATGTCACATATATATTATATATATTAGAACTGGGATTCAATCTCAGGACTGAATGACTGATTACCAAGATGATGATGATGATTATTATTATTATTATTATTATTATTATTATTATTATTATTTTTATTATTATTTTAATTTTTATTTATTATATGTAAGTACACTGTAGCTGTCTTCAGACACTCCAGAAGAGGGAGTCAGATCTTTTTTATGAATGGCTGTGAGCCACCATGTGGTTGCTGGGATTTGAACTCAGGACTATTCGGAAGAGCAGTCAGTGCTCTTAACCACTGAGCCATCTCTCCATCCCCGATTATTATTTTATTGACAACCTTTCCTTTATTCTTCTGGAAAATGTTATTTACAATTATAAATAACTTACTAACAAAAAAGTCTATACACTCAAATTAACCAGATCCATGTTCATCTCACTGAACATCTGTACAGTTAAGAATAGCCATTCTGAAGCTTTGGTGCTTCACATTGGATTTTATACTTTCACTACTGAATATGTACGTATTTTTAAAATAATTTTTAAAACAGGTATGTTGGTACTCATTTGTAATCTCAACATCATGGAGGCTAAGTCAGGGTGAGAATTACCTCAAGTTCTAGGTCAGCCTGAGCTATATAGCAAATAGCAGGTCAGTCTGAACTACAGAGCGAGTGACACCTTGATGCAACATTGAGAAAATTCTATGTAAGTAAACATTTGTTCTCTCTTTTCCCTTATCCTACTTTCTAGAGATAAGTACTGTCCTGTCAAAGGTTTGGAATAACAAGCACAACACATGTAATAAATATACATACTTGCTTGAATACATAGATATATATCTAGAAAGAAGGGATCTAGAGAAGAGGTAGAATGAGAAGACAATAAGGAAAAAAAGACAAACTACTACATTTTTTATGTAGAAGTCTATAATTAGCTTTATATTTATATATTTATACACATGCACACACACATCATATATAAAAGAAGGGGCAATATTTTTGGTGAAAAGCAGGTCAGTGGCAGGGATTAAGGAGGACAGAGGATAGTAGTGGAGAAGTAAATATAAAACAAATAAAATTATATATGTGTGTGAAAATATCATAATTACTTATGTTATAGGAACATAGCAAAAGATGGCTAATGACATACTGCTATACCCATAGATCAGTGCCTTATCCAACCCACATGAGAGAAGCTTATTCTTTCAGTAGACAAGAATTAACACGAAGACCCACAACTGACCAAATAAAGAGAGTAAGAAACTTTAGAACACTCATTTCTAAATGGAGCATCTTCATCAATCCCCCTACCCTCAAGCCTCAGGGATCTATGCAGGAAAGAAGACAGAATGTAAGAGCCTAAGATAATAGATGATTCCAAGAAAACAATTCCTTCCAGATACCACAGAACTGATGCACATATGAACTCAAAGAGTCTGTGGTTGCATCCACAATACTTGCACAGATTCAAGGGGTCACAGGGAAGTGGACACAGGTTCCAATCACTAACCAAGAAGCTATTTGCAACTGATACTTGCTAGCAAAATGAAAACCAGTTCTCTCCAATGGAAAGTAAACCATACTCCAAGGTAGGTCTCATGCAAGGATTAGTTGGTTAAAAACAAACTCAATGCTATTTTTTAGTAAGTGGTTTTGTTTTGTCCTGCTGCTGCTACTACTGTTATTGTTGTTGTAATTTTACCTTGGTTTTGTTTCTCAGGATTTTCAGCTTTTGTTTTTGGAGAGAAAAATGTAAGCAAGCAAGAGAGAGAGCTTCAAATTCATGTACACATGAATTTGAATGGGTAGGAAGGTGATCTGGGAGGAGTTTGGGGAGAGAAAAACATGATCAAAATATATTGTATGAAAAAAATTAAATAAAAATATTTTAAAGGAAAATGTTATAATGAAATCTGCTACTTACATGCTGACTAAAAAATTATGGTTGTCCATGGAGAAAACAAAGGGAAAGAGACAGAAATAGGATTTTTCATTGCGTGCTCTACCACATATTTGTTTTTTTTTTTTACATTTATTTATTTCATGGCGAGGGTATATTTATGTCACAGTACACACATGGAAGTCAGAGGCTGACTCAAGGGAACTGGCTTTCTTCTTTCAGAGAGATGAACAGGGGTCATCAGGATTGGTGATAAGTGCCTTTAACCACTGAGCCATCACCATAGACTGAACTTTCTGCATTTTAAACCATATAAACTGAAATTTAAGCATCTTCTAAAAAGTAAAAATATAAATAAAAAATACATATATTATTTTTCACCCCCCCACACACAATAACATGTATGCCTTTTTAAAAGTAAAGGTGCAACTGCATGTTGTTTTATAATCTGATTTGTTTCACTGAAATACATATCTTGGGGCTGGAGATGGCTCAATGGTTAAGAGCATTAATTGGCTGTTCTTCTAGAGGTCCCAGATTTAATTCGTGGCACCATGGTGGCGGCTCAAAGCTGTCTGTAACTCCAGTTCTGGGGAATATGACTCCCTCTTCTGGTCTCTTTGGGCACTGTATGAACCTGGTGCACATATATACATTAAGGTAAAAAAAAAACATACACAAAATAAAAGTAAATCTTAAGGCCAGGTGTGGTGTCACATGCCTTTAATCCCAGCACTTGGCAGGCAGGTAGATTTTTGTGAGTTTGAGGCCAGCCTGATCTACAGAGCAAGTTCCAGGACAGACAAAGCTACAAAAGGAACACTGTCTTGAAAAACCAAAACAAGTAAAAAAAAATATGCTATTAAAATGTGTGTGTGTGCACATGTGCGCGTGCACACACACACACACACACATATTTATAAATGTATTGAGCCAGAAATGGTAGTAGAACATGCCTACAATCTCAGCAATCCTGCCTACAATCCCAGCAATCAGGATACAAGGGCAGGAGGATCATGATTTCAAGATGAACACAGCCTATACTGACATAAATGAATTCAATGTCACCCTGAGGTGACATCTAAAAAAAAAAAGGTGTGGGGGTTTGACTGGAGATGTCGTTCAATAGCATATACAAACCCTTAAATTCAATCAATAACATGAATTTAAAAAAAAAAAAAAAAAAAAAAAAAAAAAAAAAACAGAGCCGGGCGTGGTGGTGCAGCACATGCCTTTAATCCCAAGCACTCTGGAGGCAGCCACAGGGGGATTTCTGAGTTCGAGGCCAGCCTGGTCTACAAAGTGAGTTCCATAACAGCCAGGGCTATACAGAGAAACCCTGTCTCGAAAAACCAACCAACCAAACAAACAAAAAACAAAAACAAAAACAAAACAACAACAACAACAACAAAAAGCAACTTCTAAATATATCTTGAAACAGGGAATGTCTATAAGTGGCAACTATTTGGGAGCCTGGAGCATTACTTGAAATCAGGAATTTAAGACCAACCTGAGCAACATAGTGAGACACCCATCTCAATAGGAAAAAAAAGACATTACTTTGGACAACTTTTTGTGCTAACAGATATTAAACTGCTCCATTCTTTTAAATTCTCTAATACTTGGACTCCTTTTTAAGGATATGCTATAATTTATTTAACCTGTGCTGGCAAACATCTGAATTAACTCCAGGCATATATCATTACAATGATGCAGTATGCAATGAAGTTCTCCTTATACATTTATACAATACTGTGTATAATATATAATCCATAAACTGAATTACTATGCATTTAATTATAAAAGCATATTTTAAAATGCACACTCTTAAGCTAGCAAGAAAGCACAGTAGGTAAAAGCATTAGCTATGCAAAACCTGCCAAAGTGAGTTTGATTCTTGGAAACCCTATCAGAAAGAAAGAATGAATTTCCAAAAGTTGTCCTCTGAACATCCTGCTATGCTATGGTACCCCGTGCCCTTGACCCCCACCCCTGTATACATATAGTGAATAAAACTTAACTAAAATTCCCCAAGTTCTTTTGTTAAAGATTTATTTTTATTTTATATAGATGAATATTTGGCCTGCATGTATGTATGTGCATCACACATGAGCCTAGGGCCCATGGAGAGCAGAAGAGGGCATCTGATTCCCTGGAACTAGAGATATGGATGATTGTGAGCTAAGATATGTGAGTACTGAAAACTGGGGTTCTCTGTAAGAGCAGAAAGTGCTTTTAACAGCTGAGCCATCTCTCAACCCAAAACCCTGTGCTCCTAATCTGTACACTTATTAATATTTCTACTAGTAGTTCTACCATAATAACTTGCTAAAATTCTAGAACCTACACAACATCATTTTCAAAATTACTAGACTCCCAACCTCTCCCCATCCACCATGACTTCTAAACAAAGTAAATATTAACATTTTGATATTAGCCTAATTACTGCCCTTCCCTCACCTATGTTCCAACTCCCAGGTCCACATTTTAATTGTCACTGGTAATCTTAGTTATCTCTGTGCTTCTTTTACCCATCTTACCTGCCATTAGCCATCAACAGGGCCAGAGGGTTCTCACTGCCATCGAGGTCCATGTCTGCTGAGTCATCATCTGAGTCATTCAAGCTGGTACCACTGATGTTGAACTGTAGAAGGATGAGGCTCAGTTGTCACCAGTCTGAGATTCCCAGGTAAATCAAGATGGCCAGTTTCCTTTGGTTTTACTACAAATCTGTCAGCCCTCTGACATAAGGCCTTCTGATATGCCTGTCCCCAACCCCCACCTCCAACAATTATAGGAGTGGGAGGTTGAGAATATATAGCTGGCTTGGGGAAAACATAGCATAGCTTGTGAAACATGGTCCCTAAATAGAGAAGAGGGTACCATTATTAGATACCCAGATAGGGCAACACAATACTTAGACAAGGTGAAGCCCTGAGGGAGGAGACAAGGACCTGTTCAAGATTCTAACCTGACAGACAACATTCTCAAATCTCATTCCCACCTGAGTATATCAAGATTCAACTCAAGTGTCATGTACCTGGCAAAGAGCTCCTAAGCCTTATCTAGATAGAATCAACTGCCTTCTGTGCCTTATAACCCCACATATATCCTTGATCATGGGTGGCATCCACACTTGATTTCACTCATTTGTTTTTATGTCTATCTTCCTTCCTTTCTAGCCTCTCAGCCTCTTGAGTTCCATCCACAGCACCTATCACAGTGCCCAGCACAGAAAATGTCTCAATAAATGCCTGTTAAATGAGTGGAACTGGTATCCAAACACCAGGGGACCTAAGAGATGGAACAGGATAGCCTGGTTTTTTGAAATACTGCTCTTTCAAGGGTCCCGAAAGGGTTGGGCTGAACCCATGGGCCAGCACCCACCTTTGCTTTCTGGGAAGGGCCTGTCTTCAGTGCCTGATGACTGTATGGGTCCATGAGATTATAGCTCAACTGGCCAGCAGGCCCCAAGGCTGAACTCTGCTTGCCCTTTCGCTCTGCCTTCTTGAAGATATCCTTGGGCTTCAGGCCTTTCTTCTTTGAACCATTTTTGGAGGGCAGTGACAGCTTGGACATGGATACTGAAGTGGAATGGGCTGGCTTGGTTAAGGGGATGGAGCCAGCTGGGAAGATCCTCTGCAGCCCAAAGATATTGCTCGTCTTCCCAACGTTCTGTTGGAAGATGTCCTACAAGAGTATTAGTACACGAGGGGGTTAGAGCTTACTCAAGTGTTCTCTCTATGCTAAGAGCAGAGGTCTGTTCCCAGCACTAATGGTACTGCCAAGGAAGTGGCTTATATATGTGCTCCACATATGCACACCCCTGGTTTCTGTACAGTGAGCCATCATACATTTATTGGGTGGCATTTCTTTACCCAGCCATTGACAAGTAAAGAGAAGACGAGCAAAGAAAAAGCCCAGCGTTACTGTCAAAACTGGAGGGAAAAGACTCCAAGATTAGCTGACACAAAATAAAAAAAATCAAATACTTGTCTGTGTGGTTGAAACTATAAGGACTATAGAAGTTTTGAAGAAAGTTTCTAGTCTTAATTTTGCTACCAGCTATCTTTCTGACCTAGGGAAAGTTATCTGATGGAACAAGCTCTAGAGCTTGTTTGTTCAGCGGTAAAAGCTAAGACTAAAAAGGTGTTTTTCAAAGATGTTCTGTGGTTTCTTTATGCTTCCTGGGAGAAATCTTGGGGATGGATGGTATGTGGAAGGCAGATGAGAGGAACAAGGGGAGCTCTAGGTGTCTGACCTTTATCCTACTCAAAGCAGCTATGCTTTGATTTGTTATATAAACTGGTTTCCATATAAGATCTTATTTGAAAAAAAAAAGTATTCCATTGCTTTAAAATGTTTGAAAGTCAATGAACAAGTCATGTTCTATCTCATGAGTTTTTTTCTAGCCAGCCCAAAGTTCTGTTTGTATAAAACTGGGTTATGTAAGAACTGGAAATGATATAGTCATTTGACTGACTCCTAAAAGGTATTAGTGAGTGAAATGGAGAAAAATGAAGTAGAATGTAGACACTGTAGACTACAGTGTAGACAGTGGAACATGCTGTAAACAGTGAAGACAGAAGACCAAATTCTAAAAGCAAACCACCCTGTAACATGGATACACATACATGCATACATACATATACAATGAAAGGAAGGAAGGAAGGAAGGAAGGAAGGAAGGAAGGAAGGAAGGAAGGAAGGAAGGAAGGAAGAGAGGGGAAGGAGGGAAAGAGAAAGTAAGAGGGAGGGAGGGAAAGACAGACATTCACAGAGGAGTAAGGAAGGAAAGGAAAGACAAATACACAGATCTCTTAGGCACGAAATAGATTTCTAATACAGCTTAAACATCCTCAAGTCCAATTTTTCTCTGGCGCCTTTGCTACTTCACCAGCCCACACTGAGTTTTCTCTTTGCTAAAAAGTCTATTAATAACAATGACTCACATTTATTGAGTACTTACTCTGCCAGGCACTGTGTGAGGGGCTCTATATTACCTCTCAATTTTACCAAAGATTTGAAACCTTGGTAAAGTTATTCCTCAGCTTATGGATCAGGAAACTGGGACTCTGAAAGGCTTTCAAGTGAAAGAGCAGGAACCAGAACCCAGGCTTCTCTGAGTTTCTTACTACTATACCTCCTGCCTTGTGGTGTATGCCACCTGTTGAAACATGCCTTTGCAATCATCTCCAACTTGAGTTTGTTATTTTGTAGAATTCAGAAATTAAGTCGAAGTATTAAAAGTAACAACTACAACTATCACTATAGTTTATCATTAGAATTTATTAAGTGCCAACTACATGCCAAGAACTATACTCAATTTTCAATTCTCATTACCTTAATTAATCCTCTTAACAACTTTGAGTGGATATCATTAATCTCATTTTAGAGATAAGGAAACACTTTCATAGAGGTCAACTATGTCTGTGAGTTTATGGACAGGCACTATATCATTCTTAGCCCAGTGTGTGGCATGTACTCAGAACACATAATTATTTGAATGAATGACTAAATAAAAGAATAAGGCCCTTGCTAGAGTCTTCTCACTCCTCCCCTAGGCGTTATGCCAGCTACAAAGTTCTGACCTGCCATTTGAGTCTCCAGCCCTTCCCAAATGCCTTCCCTCCTCCCATGCTTCTTACTTCAACCAGACGGATCTCCCTAGCCAGATCTTTAATGAGCTGTACAGTCCGCACTGTCTCTGGGATCTCATCCTCGTGGTCTGGCAAAGCCTGTCAAATAAGAAGCATAAGATAACTGAATTCTTGCAAACATGCCAATGGCAAGCAATGAAGGAAGGATAGCCTTTTCAATAACTGATAGGGAACCAATTAGATACCAGATATCCATAGGTCAAACAAAACCAAAAACTTTTAATATTTTTTTTAAAATAACAAAGAGGATTACAGACTTAAATATAGAACTTAAAAATATAAGCCCTATATAACCAAGGAGAAAATTTTTGTGAACTTTTGCTAAGCAACTATTTCTTAAGTCACAAATAGCATGAAATACAAAAGAAAAACTGATAAAAATGGACTGGCCCAGTATGTGGAATGGTCTCAGAACACGTAATTATTTGAATGAATGACTCAATGAATGAATAAGGAAGGCCCTTGATAGAGTCTTCCCATTCCTCCCCTAGTTATCCAAATAAAGTTGGGTAACTTTGATGGTTCCTGCCCTTCTAGGCTAGGAGGGCATGCAAATCATCTGTACTTCAAAGACTTCTTCCATGAACCTGTGCCCCCTTTTAAAGGTGCCCTGCTCTCCTCTAGCTCCCTTTGGCCATGCTATTTAGAGCCATTCCTGGGTTTCTGGTTCCATATTGACTCAGGGTATGAGTGCTTAAGAACTACACACTCACTTTCTTTTGGTGTTCCTGGAAGAGTCAGTCTGAAGTATACTTCATAGGAAGGATCAGAAATAACACTGAAGGTAGCAAGGATGGAGGAAGATTAAAAAAAAGAACTACAGGCTAAAGGCCAGGTGTTTGTGAGATCAGGGAACAAAGGAAATCCCAAAACATGAAGTTTTACAATATTAGGGGAATGTTGGCAACACAAAATGAAGAGACTGATGCATAAGTTAAACCATATACAAGGTCTGAAACTATCCCTTTAGGTGATTATACGCAAGGAAGAAGACTATAGAGAATCTGATACCTGAGACTGTTTTAATATTTATTCTACTTTTGCATTTCTTTGATTTTTAAGTCTTTGAAAACAATTTTTATATACTCTATTTTGATCATGTATTTCCCTCCCTCCCAGTTCCTCCCAGAGCCTACCCACCCAACTTGTTCTATTTCTCTCTTTAAAACAAACAAAAATAAGAAACACAGGAAACACACACACACCGGGGGAGGGAATCAATATGAACTCCTACCCCTAGCCAATATAAGTTATCTGTAATTGGTACCTGCTGACAAAGGAGAAATCACTTTTCCCTAATGTAGTCTCACCGGTTATATTAATCACACCTTAGGGCAGGCCCCATGACCCAGAGTATTCAGCCAAAAGAAAAGGAATTCAATGTTATTTTTTCCATTTAAAGTTGAATATTTTAAATGAACATTTGGAAATAAATATATTTAAATTGTTCAAAAATTAAATAATTAAAAAGATATGTTGCCGGCGTGGTGGCACATGCCTTTAATCCCAGCACTCGGGAGGCAGAGGCAGGCGGATTTTTGAGTTCGAGGCCAGCCTGGTCTACAAAGTGAGTTCCAGGACAGCCAGGGCTATACAGAGAAACCCTGTCTCGAAAAACAAACAAACAAACAAACAAACAAATAAAAAGATATGTTAAAAAGCATCCCTATCATTCTACCTTCTTCCATTGGTAGCTATTTTTCATTAGCTTCTATGTCCCTGCAAATTGTGTCTTCAGGGCGAATATGAACATATATAAACACAATTCTTGCTTTTTCCCTTTTTACACATATGGTTGCTTCTATAGATGATTCTGTACCTTCATTTGACAAATTCTGGAGAACTTTCCAAATCAATACATAGAGAGCTTAAGAATGATAATAAGAATTATCTTTTACATATGTTTTATACTCAGAGAGTTGAATATTGGAAATTTTCTAAAAAGTCATTTTGGCAGTAGGCATCAAGAACCTTACATTTTTTCCATATACTTTGCTCAAGTAATTGATCTTTCAGGAATCTATCCTGAAGGAATAAACAAGAGATAAGAAACAAAGACATATGCTTACGGATATTTACTGTGTGATTTGCTGTAACTACAGCCCTCCAAATAAAGAAACAAATAGAAAGCAACTATAAACAAATAACTAGGTGATTCCTGAGAAAAAATAGCATATAGCAATTCAGTATTTATGGGAAACTTAAGTAACACAAGAAAATTAAGCCAATCTAGTGAGATACAAAATTGAATAAATAATGCAATACCAATTATGTTTCTAAATTCACATGCGGGATCCAGAGATTTAAGGTGCAAAGCATATGCAGGGCTCTAATTTTACCTGAAGTGCCCTCAAAAAATACACACAAGGGTCTGGAGTTGGCTCAGCAGTTAAGAGCACGAGCTGTTCTTCAAGAGGAGAGAGGTTTAATTCCTAACACCCACACAATAACTCATAACCGCCTGCAAATCCAGTTCCAGAGGATCTGACACCCTCTTCTGATCTCTCCAGGCACTGCATGCAATGTTGTGCACTTACATTCCGGCAAAACACCCATACACGTAATTAAAAAGGAAAAAATAAAAAACCAAAAGGAAATACATCCAAATGTTAATGCTAATTTCTCTCAGTTAAAATTACAGGTGAAAATTTTCTTTACAACCATATATATTTTTAATTCTAAGGAATAAGCATATGTATTATTTCTTAAAATCAGAAATAAAGGCTCCTAGTCTAGCTTTCCACTCTAACCCAGGAGCCTATTTGCCTCTTTGATTTCATGACTCCCCAAACATCTATCCATAACCTTTATCGAAGGAAGAACTACTAAGTAGGTACAGAAATAAGTATATTTACTTCTTTCTTTGTCCAGGCTCTAAATGCCAAGTTCAGAGCTTTACCACCATGGACCAGGTAGGAGGCAGGGTGTCTTCTATTCTCTCGTAAGCCTAAAGCAGGAATAAAAAGGTAGAGTGTCAATATACCTATTCAGAGGAATGAAGGATTTGTTACCTTTGTCAGACAACCAAAGACAATGCTGAGAGTTCTGGGTACACCCTTAGATCTGTTATATTAATAGTATTCACTTACTGAAAACTTAATAATTTACTACCCACTAGGCAGCTGTCATTTAACTCTGTATCTACATTGTAAGCAAAGTTCACTTTATAATTCAGGAAACTAAAGGTCTAAGAGGAATCTTGATCAAGGATATACATGTTGTAGGTGTCAAAACATATAGGTGTATCCATTTGAATATAAGGCCTGTGTTCCTTCTATTAAATTATTCGGCCTTTTAGGTCTCAAAATTGTCTATATTCTGCCTTACTTCATGAGGAGGTTATTAATAACCAATTTTATGCTTTATAAAGAATTTTATACTGTACTAAGCTGATCAGAATAGGTAAATGAGTCATTAGTTATTCCATGTTTTAACACTTACACGACAGTCTGTCAAAGTGGCAGAGTAAGGGCTTGAAGTATTGAGTAGGAAACTGTACTCACTAGGCTATGAGGTCCTTTGTAACTGCAATACTGATTCCTTCTGGCCTAGTCACCTTGAAGAATCAATTATCAGGTCCAAGCAAGAGACTCACTTTATTTCAGACAAGACTAAGAAAAATGAAAACCAGCAAGCTGGTTTCCACCAGGGCAGATACCCAGGACCACAGTGATGCCAGGATGTCAAGACTGGGTTTTATCCCCGAGGGAGGCATATCCGGGATACTCATGAATCATGTGATATGATTCCATTTATATACTATTCTTCAAATGACAAAATTATAGGGATTAGTGGTTTCCAGAAATTATGGATGATTTTGGTGGAGAAAGTAAGTATAATGGTATAATAGTTATGATTACTTTACTTTTTTAGTTAATATAAAAAAATACAAAGTTTGAACAACTATATCAGTATACTTTCTTACTTAAGTCACTGCCCTCGTCTTTCCCCTTTCTTAGCCCAGAGTCTCACCTTCTACTTCCATATTATATATATATTGCATTACCCTTTTGTTCTGCCCATCCCTCACCAAGTGTGTCCAATTTTCTGACTTTGCAACCCAATGTTTTATCTTCAAAGTTCACACTAAATAACCATGCAATTGAGTTACCAAAGCAAACTGCAAAAACACTTCAAAACATTTTAAGTCAGTTTAAAATGTCATGCTGGACCCCATTTTCTACTGTCCTTGGCCACACACAGCTGTATGCATCTTTAGCCCACAGGGTTGGACACTTCTGTTAAATCTCCCTCTTGCTTCTCATAGGCCCCTTCTACTTTGATGTCTAGTCTCCTTCTGTCTGTGTGTGTGTGTGTGTCTCTCTCTGTCTATTTCTGTCTGTCTGTCTCTTTCTGTCTCTGTCTCTGTCTCTGTCTCTGTCTCTGTCTCTGTCTCTCTCTCTCTCTCTCTCTCTCTCNGTCTCTGTCTCTGTCTCTGTCTCTGTCTCTGTCTCTCTCTCTCTCTCTCTCTCTCTCTCACACACACACACACACACACACACACACACACACACCATAAATTCTAATCTATATTCCATATATGAGGAAAAAAATTTGTCTGACTCTGGCTGTTTTGTTTAACATAATGATCTCCAGAACATTCATTTTCTGCAAATATAAAAATTTCATTCTTATTAAAGGTGAATAAAGTTTCACTGTGTCTAAGTAGCATTCATGGACATTTACCCTAGTTCTGTATCTTGGTTATTGGGACATTTTATAGTATATATTTAAGATATTAATGATTTGGGCTGGTGAAATGGCTCAGTGGGTAAGAGCACCCGACTGCTCTTCCGAAGGTCTAGAGTTCAAATCCCAGCAACCACATGGTGGCTCATAACCATCTGTAACAAGATCCAATGCCCTCTTCTGGAGTGTCTGAAGACAGCTACAGTGTACTTACATATAGTAAATAAATAAATCTTTAAAAAAAAAAAAAAGGCGTGCGCTACCACGCCCGGAGGGATTTTTTTTTTTTAAAAAAGATATTAATGATTTAATATACATAGCAAGGCAACAGTAGCAGCAAACTTTCACCTCCCGTTTCTCCTCTTTCCATTTTCTATAATCCCTCTTCTTCCTCCTTTCTCTTAGCAAAAGTGATAGCCGATAAGGAAAACCATACCTCTAAAGATGTCCAGAATATGTTTTCCCACATACCAACAGATGGTCTCGAAGTTGGGAAACTTGAAAAGGTCTGCTGTGCTCAGCCGCTTCTCAATTTCATAAGCCCTGTAAGGAAACATAATGACTATAAAAAGAATCTATTTACTGAGCACCTACTATGTACCAAGTGTTATTCTCAGTGCTATGTATCTACTGTATTTATTACTCACAGTGACACTGTAAAACCCTATATACAAAGAAACTGTGAGATCAAAGATTATGTTCCTGCCCAAAGGTATATTAACAACAAAGTGAAGAAAGAATGTTAACCTTGTCAAACTGTCATTAAGAACCAAGACACTGCCCAGCTGCAGAGGTGTTGCACACCATTAATCCCAGAACTTGGGATGCAGAGGCAGTCAGAGCTCTTGAGTTTGAGGCCAGCCTAGTCTACAGGGTGAGCTCTAGGACAGCCAGGGCTACAACAGAGAAACCCTGTCTTTAAAAAGCAAAGAACTAAAATGCCCAAGATACTTTCCTTTCTTGTTGTCTTCATCATACTATATTGCATTCTTTACTCAAGGGACTTACACAAGGACTATAGCACACAAGAACAGACAATGTGAGAACTCACTTGAGTTGCATTTCAATGTTAAGACTGTGTAAGAAGTTCCCTCCAAATGCTAAGCAGTCCACGGGTGTTAACACAGCATGTATCCATCCTGTAGTATAAAGAAGGCAAAAATCACAGCTAGCAAAAGGCCTTCTTCTTTGGACACCTCACTACCTGGTCAGTTTAACCTTCACTCCTTATTTGTTTGTTTGTTTATGTATTTATTTATTTGTTGGTTTTAAGACATTTATTGTAGAAAGGTAGAAAGAGGGAGAAAGTAGGGAAGTAGAGGTCAGCCATAACCACGTGGAAAGGTGGGGGAGGGGGGCAGGAGGGTAGAGTAAGAGCAAGAGGATAAGAGTAACCTTCACTCCTTAAAAATAGCTTACCTATGATTTAAAATATTATTTTTTTTCCTGTGGCAATAACCAGCATAGCCTACTTTATCATTCTAGTAACATGAACAGAACCAACTTATGAAGTCAATCCATCTCTCCCTACTTGAATTATCTTTCTGTTGCTTTACACTTTCTTCTCTAAAAGAACATCACTCTTTTGCTAAAACAACTGTTTCTAAAATGCACACTACTAAAACACAATTATTCACTCCTCTTGCCTCTAATTTTGAAACATTGTTTTCTTAAATCCTTTCCATATTCATCTCCCTTCTCCATCCATCTATCCAGAAGATTCATGACCCTCCTTAGCTCTCATACTGGTTAGTATTCCAAACTGGTTTTTTATACCTCTAGGTACACCTTAAACCTTTCAAACTGATAAAATAGTATCACCAATAACCTGTGATGTTACACACACACAATGTAGCAACTATTAAGATCAAAACAAAACTAGAGCAAATAAACAACTTAGAACCACTAAAAAAAAAAAAAACACAAAGCAAATTCTGAACCTAAAAATTCACATAAGCTCTAGGAATCTTGGAATCACCTCCTTACCCTACTGCTCTAGGAGACCTGTCACCAGTGTCTGTTTCTGGATTCTTCTATCCGAATCTCTCAGGATGAGATTCCAGGCTCTTCCCACACTCCAGCACCTGACAATCCAGTTGCTGCTGAATAATGAAGACTTGGCTGTCTCTGCTCTGGAGGACCTCCCCTCAGTGCTTTTCCCACCACTGTTAAAGGAGGCCTTCACTAAAAGACGATGTAAGCTTGTGAAGCACCTGGTATTAACTTGGCCCTACCCCAAACTCTATATTGGCCCTCTGAAGTACAACTTCGATTTGTATAACTGCAAGACTGTTTACAATGGAGTAGATTGGCTTCGTAACCAGAAGGTTTGGCCTAGGAGGTGTAGACTGAAAGAGCTCTATTTGCTGGATGCCAACCATGACTTCCTGATAATAATGAATCCAGGACAGGATCATCTCTGCACACCACAGCCCCAACGAGAGGAGGAAGATCCCACAACAGTGCTGAGGCAACCAGTAACTGTTTATGCCGACTCTGCCTTCATGGCAGATCATCTCAAAGGCTGACGTGATATCTTGGAGGAGAATTTCAATGACAGATTTACTACAATGAGCTTGAATTTTAAGGAGATGGAACCGCAAAAGGTGGCTCAGATACAAGGTGTTAGATCCCTTGGGATATACTGGAATCTGTAGTAACATTCAGACAGTTTTAAGTCACTGGGCATGGGTGCACTGAAGAGTTGTCTGTGCTCTTAACTCTCTAGACATCTCTCTAGCCTCAAAAATAATCACCACATGACATAGGCTGGCTTGGAACTCATTGTGTAGACTGCCTTCATCAACTTCTGCCTGTGTAGTATTGAAATTAAAGTGGTGCACAGCTGTGCTTGACAAAAAAAATTCACATAAAAAATTCATGGGATTCTAACAAACCAACCTTGAAAAAGATATACAAAGTTAGAAAACTGACAAATCACAACTTCAAAACTTACTATAAATATATAGTAATCAAAAAGTATGCATCATCATAAGGAGAGACATATAAATCAATGGAAGAGATAAGATCCAAAAATAAACCCATATATGCTCAGCTGACTTTTCATGGCTTTTTTTTTTACATTTGATTTTTGGCAATACTGAGGAGCAAGCCCAGGGCCTTGGACATACTAGGCAATACTCCACCACTGAACTACAACTTGAACTATAAATCAACCAGTGACAGTGACAGAGAAGAAATATCAAGAAAATTCAATGAGGAAAGTTTTCAGGATACTCTGGAAGAAGCTAATGTCAAAGAATAAAACTAGACTCTTGCCCCAACCTGTATATAAAAATTAACTCAATTTTAATAAAATGTCTAAATATAATAACCAAAACTAAGCTGAAAACAGTGACATATAGTTATAATCTCAGCACTCAGAAAGCTAAGGCAGGAAGATGACAGGTTTAAGGCTAGCTGAACGACATGGTAAAACAGCACAGTCTGAATACAATGTGTCAAAAAAACCAATAAAATACTTATAAATATTTATTTCCTTGAATTCCCAATACCTGTAGATATAATCATATCAATCAAAAGATTAAAGGCAGTAAGATCACAGGTTTGAGGCCTTGGAGATACAGAGATAGACTGAGCACAGACTGAGTGAGACAAAGGAAAAAAGGAAAGAAAAGCCAACAAAGAAAAACAGATAAACTGGACAGAATTAATAACATGCATATTTTATGAGACTATTGGAGAATGTAAAAAGATTCAACTCTTTCTGGGAGCTATAAGCAGTTAATTTAATAGCTCCTATGAGAGAGTAAGTCACTGTCACTGGAAAATAAAAGCAGTGAAGCACACAAATAAGTTAAAGTAGGAGGGATATTTGTTGAAAAGAAGAGGTTGGGCAGCAGGGAAAGAGAGATAAGAAAAAATAATGGGGGACATGAAGTATGCATATGTGTGTATGTGTGAAATTGTCAATGAATCAATTTAATGTATTTAAAGATAATGTCAAGCCGGGTGGTGGTGGCATATGCCTTTAATCCCAGCACTCAGGAAGCAAAAGCAGGCAGGTCTCTGTGAGTTCAAAGCTAGCCTGGTCTACAGAGCAAGTTTCAGGACAGCCTGGCAACATAGAGAACCCCTGTTAAAAAAGAAAAAAGAAAAAAATTAAAAATTCAAAAAGGATAGAAAGGAAAGAATAATGTCAAAAGATAAACTCACAAATAAGAAAAATATTTTGAACAATATATCTGATAAAGGTACAAAAATATAATTCATGTAATGGTCGTTGTGTGATGGGCACTGTGTGATTTAATAATTAAATAGGATTTAATTTAAACTACATATAAACAGTTATACTGTTATTACTATTTAAGAATAAGTAAAGGATTTCACAAAAATAAAAAAACTAAGTAAAGGATTGCACAAAAATTAACAAAAATCTATAAATTACAGGAAGTATTTTTGCAAGATGGTCAACATTAATAGTCATTAGGGAAACACAAACTAGAACCTTGGTGTTATATTTTACTCACACTAGGATTGCTATGATCATAAAGACAGAAATGACAAGTATTTGAGAAGATATGAACAAATTGGAACCCTTATACTTTGCTACCTGGAATGTAAAACAGTGCACATTATCTACTTTGATAATAGATTGACAATTCCTCAAAAGGCAATCTATGGAGTTACCACATGATAGAGGCAATCCTCTACCAAACAGATACACAAGAAAACTGAAAATACAAGCCAAATATCCCTTGCTTAAAATACTTCAAATCAGAAATGTTTCAGACTTGAGACATATTTAAAATTTTCTAACATCTACAAATAGACATATATCTTGAGGATAAAAACAGTTATTCTGGGAATGAGATACTTGTTTATGACCTGAATGTACTTTATACAAACAGCCTGAAGTAAAATTTACATATTTAATGCATTTATGTGTTATAGGGCACTTGATCACACTGTGAATCCCAAGATTGTTATACCCTGAGATTGTGTTATTTATTTAAAAAAACAACCTGTGGCTAGTTGTGGTGTGGCTCAACCTTAGCACACACCTTTAATCCCTCTGGTTGGAATATAGACATGCCTTTGGGCCACACCTTTAATCCCAAACAATGAAAGTAAAGTTAGTTTGTAGAAGGAAGCAGCTATGTTTAAAACTGATGTCTGAGTGAGAAAGATTTGACAGAACAGAATATGAACAACTCTCATGAGTAGAGAGGAAAGGAGAGCTGCTTAAGGGGCAGTGGAGAGGAAGGAGACAGTTTTACAAGGTTGCAGACAAAGAACTACCTAGACACAGGTGAAGATAGAACTAGCCAGAGAATGAGAATGAGCCAGAAGATTAGGACAGACTGCCACAGTTAGTAAGAGACCAAGCAGATCCATTCAGGAATGGCCAGGAGAAGCCAGATTGTATCAGTCAGCTTGAAGAGCTCTGAGCCAAAACAGCTGAGTTGAACTAGCCAGCCAGAATTCAGAAAGAACTAGGAAGGAGAGATCTTATTCAGCAGTAAATCTCAGAGGCTGAAAACATTCTAAGGCTGATAACATTGTATTGAGGCTAGAAGCTTCCAGGAGTAGGCCTTGGTTAGCAGACAGAGGAACTAAGCCTCCAAGATGACAATTACATTGGGTGAATAAAAGTTATTTTTACATTTATGTCTGAGCATGATCTCATCACAATTAGTTAGATGATGTAAAATTTTTTATTTACACAGTTGCTTTGACTCTCAAAGGATTTCAGAGCTAAGGAGAAGGCTCAGTCGATAAAGTATTAGCCTTGCAAGCATGAGGACCTAAATTCAGATCTCAAGCACCCATGTAAAAATCTAAGCATGGAAGCACATGTCTGTAACTTGGGCATTGCAGAGCTTGGAGAAAGGAGGACTCATAGGGCTTGTTACATCTACTCTAGTTTAGTGAAAAATTATGTCTCAAAAAAAAAAAAAAAGTGATGGGCTAGAGATGGCTTGAAGATTAAGAGCATTGGCTGCTCTTCCAGAAGACCAGGCCTCAATTCCCAGAACCCACATGGCAGATCACAACTATCTGTAACTCCAGTTCCAGAGAATTCAATTGCCATCTTTGGTCCCTCCAGAGGGAACAAGGCAAGCACTTGTTGCACATTCTTACATGTAAGTAAAATATTCGTTTAAAAAAAAAAAACAGAAGGAAGGACCATCCAGAGACTGTCCTACCCAGGGATCCATCCCATATACAACCACCAAACCCAGACACTATTGCACATGCCAGCAAGTTTCTGCTGAAGGGATCCTGATATAGCTGTCTCTTGTGAGGTTATGCCAGTGCCTGGCAAACACAGAAGTGGATGCTCACAGTCAGCTAATGGATCGAACACAGGGCACCAGTGGAGGAGCTAGAGAAAGTACCCAAGGAGCTGAAGGGGGCTGCAACCCTATAGGTGGAACAACAATATGAACTAACCAGTATCCCCAGAGCTTGTGGCTCTAGCTGCATATGTAGCAGAAGATGGCCTAGTCAGCCATCATTGGGAAGAGAGGCCCTTGGTCTTGTGAAGATGCCCAAGTACAGGGGAACCCCAGGGCAGGAAGCAGGAGTGGGTGGGTTGGGGAGCAGGGCAGTGGGGTGTATAGGGGGCTTTGGGGATAGCATTGGGGATAATAAAAAAGAAAAAAAGGATTTAAAAAACCTAAAATTACAAATACATTTTAAAAAATAAAGAATAACTACAGAAGACATTGAATGTCAATTTCTGGACTCTGATATGCATATACACCGGTACACAAGTATACACACACACACAAGACTGTACAAATACTAAGCATAGAAAATAAATTCAATAAAACATGATTCTGGGGAGGGGGGCTCAGACTTTTTTAGATACTTCAAAAATAAATAAAGAGAGATACTACTGGGTTCCAGATATTTGTTTCTGGGCTGTTTGTTTGTTTTTCTTTCTTGGGATATGATTTATTTTTGTAGCCCTGGTTATCTCAGAACTAGCTCTTTAGACCAGGCTGGCATTGAACCTCCTGCCTATGGCTCCCAAGTACAAAGAGATTAAGGGTGTGTGCCACTACAGCCTGGCTGGATTCCAGATTTTTAATTAAGAATAGTCAACTAAAAAAAAAATAGTCAACTCATTATGTTGGCAAAATAAGTTTTATATGAATACCCACAGAAGCATTATTCATAATAGCCAAAAATGATTCCAAGCTAGATTGACTGGCACATACTATAACCTCTGCTACTCAGGAAGCTGAGGCTTGATTACATTACACAGTGGGCTCGGTGCCAACCTGGGCAACTTTATGAGACCTTGTCTCAAAAAGATTTTTTGAATAAAATACTGAATAGGGGCTACAGAACTAGCTCAGTGGTGGAGCAATTAGCATTCACAAGGCTTTGCATTCAATCCCCAGTATTGAGAGAGAGAGAGAGAGAGAGAGAGAGAGAGAGAGAGAGAGAGAGAGAGAGAGAAGGGGGGAAGGAAGGAAGGAAGGAAGGAAGGAAGGAAGAAAGAAAGAAAGAAAAGAAAAAGGAAAAACTTAATGTCTATCAGTTGGTGAATAAAAACAAACATCAAACATAAAATGTGGCTACAGGAAGTGGAGGAGAGTATGGAACAGTGTTTCAAGACATGGCATGGCTGTTTTATTTTATATTCTTTTTTTAATTATTTAATTTTTAAACTCCACATTTTATCCTCCCCCCTGTTCACCCCTCCTGACTGTTCCACATCCCATACCTCCTCCCCACGCCCTGTCTCCACGTGGATGCCCCTCCACCTATTCTTGAACTCACAGCAGCTGTGATTACTTGTGTAAGATATTCACAAGATTAGGCTCTCTGGCAGACTGGCCAGCTCAGCTACCACTGAGGCCCAAATCAAGGGTTCTGAATTCATCCACCCCAAAATCTGTATCATCTTCAAAAGGTTGGGATGCATGAAAGCTCCAGTCTTGCTGATCCAAAGCTGAAGGATCTCCACAAACCAGAGCAACAAGATAACCTGGAGGAGTCCTGATGAGGACCCAATATTGTAAATCTTGAACCAGACCAATAACACACTGCAACATTTCCAAGTGCAGAAGTGTAGACAGAGGGATATACTGCGGGACACACTGTGACATACTACAGCTTCCATGATGAGATATTTTCCATGTTTTTTTTTTGTTGCTGTTTGTGTGTATTTTATTTTGATGGGAAGTTAGCAAGGATGAAAGACAGATATGAGGGGTCAGGGAGATGAATGGGACTAGGGTACATGATGTAAAACTCACAAAACCAGATTTTCTTCCATGATAGAAAGGAAAGAACCATTGGCAAGGTTTCCAATATGCTCCTGTTAACAACTCTAATGAAACTCACTGGGTTTCACACGCACGCACGCGCGCACACACGCACACACACACACACACACACACACACACACACGACATGAAAGTAGAAATGGTAAGGGGGTTAGCATGTGTGGTAGAGGGACAGCAGGGAATGGCAAACACAAAATACATTATAAACATGTATAGAAATGTCATACAGAGACACACTATTATGGATAATATATGCTAAGGAAACATTTTTAAAAGAAAAGGAAAATATGTGGCATAACCACATGAAATACTATTTTGCAGTGTCTGGAGTAATAGCTCAGCTGGTAGATGGATTACTTAGCATGAACTTTATGTTTGATCTCTAGTACACACACACACAAACTAGGCATGGTAGTGTAAGCTTATAACCACAGAACTTAGAAGAAAGGGGCAGGAGGAGAAGTTCAAGGTTACCCTTAGCTACACAGCAACATTGGTTATTGATTACATGAGACCCTATTGCAGGGGGTAAAGGAATTATTTTGCCATTAAAAAAAGTAGTAAAGTGAGGTGCCACGTTTATAATCATATACTCATGAAGCTGACAAAATATTGCAAGTTTGAGGAAAGGTTGGGCTACATAGCAGATTCCAAGATCACATAAATCTGTCTAAAGAAAAAAAAGTAAGGTGGTACACATTTGTAATCCCACCAAGAAGGTGGAGGTAGGAAGATCAATAGTTGAAGGCCAACTTGAGTTGAGTTTAAGGCTAGCCTAGACTATGTGAGAGTCTATCCCAAAACTATTATTTATGTGAAATACTCAAGATGAAAATCCACATACAAGGGAAATTTAAAAGAAATTGTTGTCCCAGGCTGGGAGAAGAGCAGAATAAAAAGTAACTGTTAATGGGGAAAGTGTTTCTTTTTAAAGTGATGATCCCTGGCAAAAGTGCACTAAAAACAACTGTTAAACTTTTATATTTTGTGGCATATAAATTCTATCTCACTTTCTACAAAGGCACACTTAACACAATAAAAATTATAACAAAAATATGTCTAAGAGCTAAACTGGTGCTGGGAATTTATAGCACTAAATGCTCACATTACAAAAGAAAGAAAGTCTGAAATTAATAATCTAAAATCCATCTCGAGACTAGGAAAAACACTAGGAAAAAAGTATAAAATAAACTCAGAATGAACAGACGGAAAAATAAAGATAAAAGCAAAAATCAAAATTGAAAAACTAAAGAGAAAAAACATCAAACAAAACTGATAAGCCTCTAGAAGACTGACAGAAATAAAAGAGAAGACACAGGTAACTAGTATCAGGGATGAACAAAATTGGGGAGAGGGAGGAAGGGAGAGAAGAAATAAAAGAATGAATCGATATAGTACTTCTTTGAAAAGCATAGGCAACCACAACTCATCTAATATGGAATACATGGACTGGCAAGATAGCTTTGGTGGTAAACACATGGGCTAGATAATGCAAATAGCCTTACAAAGATTAAGGAAAACTAATCCTAAAATAAAACTCCTCCCCAAATTTTCAGGTCCATGTTATTTCACAAGAGAATTCCATTTATTTATTTATTTATTTATTTATTTATTATTTTTAAGCTGAGCATAGTGGCACACACCTTTAATCCCAGCAGCTGGGAGGCAGAGGCAGGTGGATCTCTGAGTTTAAGATCACTAGCCTGATCTATGTAGTGAGACCTTGTAATAGACAAAACAAAAGATCTTTAAAATATTTATTTTGTTTTATTGTAGAGTTTCACTAACTTGCCCAGGCTAGCTTTGAAAACATAATCCTCCTGCCTCAGTTTTTCCAAGTATCTGATATTACAAGTGTGTTTTATTATACCCACATTCAATAAGAGTATTACCCTATACATTTCAATAAAATTTAATGTTAATTCTGATTAAATAATCAAGAAACATTTAAATTGGACTGTTCATAAAAGATTCAATTAGCTTCTAGATATCAACTCTCCCCAAATTGCGACAACAGGGTTTTTTTTTTTTAAATGTACATTCTCAGCTCAGGATATAGCTCAGTGGAAGAATGGCTGCCTAGCAAAATACACACAAATTCAGACTCCACATGAGACCTAAGAATTCTATAAGTAAATCCCAGGCATGAACTATTAACAAAGAATGTTTCCATCCTGGTCATTCAATGTTATTGACCAGAACATCAGCCTCTGAGTTAGTATCCCTAGAGTCATAGGACTAAGTCCTGTTCTCTATTCGTATACCCAGTGTCATTAACCCCATATACAATGCTCCATCAGCCTCCTCCTGCTTGTTCTGTCATCTGTGGCCTCCACACAAAACCAAGCTACCTACTGGCCAACATATAAATTTTCTTGAGGTCTAGTTCTTAACCTCTTAGCGAATGAGAAAAAAATGTCACATAATGAGATTAATAAATTACAGACAGGGTTTGGTACAGTACCACTATCTCCCTTCTTTCTGCCTTTCCCATCCTCCCCTCTAGAGGGACCCAGGAATGACCTGTTGGAATAAACAGTGTTTGTCCTTGCTTCACAGAACACTTGTAGCACTTTTCCACCTGGTCACCAAAGAACATCTCGTTCTGATTGGAGGAGCTGCTCCAGCACTCAAAGAGAGTCAGATTAGCATTTGTTGGGCGGATCAGGTAGAAGATCTTCTCACCCTGAAATAAAAAGATACCATACTAAAGATTTCAAGAAAAGTCCTTCTCAAAGAAGGATGTTCAAATGGTCAACTCTCTCTCCCAGTCTCCACCCACATCTATATCAGCAGGCCAGAGCTGTTTCTCAAACCCATCAAGAAACATTTTTAGATAAACTGCCCAAATTTTCTCCAAATTTTCCAAAAATAATTTGAAAGGAGTACTTAAATCTATTTAAGTTAGGAGAAATATATACCAATTGCTCTTATTTTAGATGTAATACCAAATGAAAAATGGCATCTATACATAAGATCAATACTACTAGCCCTAGAATTTAAGGCCATATTACTGATGAGAAGAAAATTGAATCTGCTTTTAAATGCCAGTTATACAGTGTTCCTTCTCATACCTGCAATCAAAGTTAATAAGTTTAAAAATTCAGTAACTGTCCAAGGATTTCTTCCAGAATATTATATTTCATTAGATGATGGATTATCTGTTGGAAGGATATTTTATTTCCTAATTATGTTTTGCTTGGATAATCATCTCATAGACATTTGGTGAAAAAAAACCACACCCTAGCATAAGGATAACTCCGCAGCTTAGCTAATACATCAAAAATTTCAACACAGAAAACTATGATGTGTGACAAAACTGTATGTGTACTATACAATTGAAAAAACTGGCAGCCTTTATAGAGAGGAGCTAATAATAGTATTCTATCAATTACCTTATTTTGATAACTATCCTGTAATTACTTAAGAAAATACCGTTGTTAAGAACTAAATAATGGATTATTAGACATAAGGAGACACTATGTCTGGAACTACTCCCAAATGTCTTAGATAAAAAAATACAGCCACTTTACTTTGGTTACTTTGGAGAAAGTAAAAGAATTCTACAGTACATATATTAAAGTTTGAGGGAGGGAAAGCTTACATTACCAAGAAATTTCTACAACTAATATAGACATTTTCATACATATTGGGAGAAATAGAATTCCTTCATTTAAGAAGGTAGGGAATATCTTAAGTAATTTATTGCTATCCAAAAAATCTACATCTGCGGTACTAGAGATAGAAGCTAGGACCTTGCACACGTTAAGAAAGCACTACACCATTAAGTGATGTCTCTAGACCTCAAAAAAGTAGTTTTAGTGCTAGGGGTGCAGCCTAGGGCCTGCTGCATGCCCCCCTCTCCATGGTTTTTGTTGTTCTTTTGTTTTGTTTTGTTTTGGATTTTTTGAGACAGTCTCTCATTCTTTAGCTCAAGCTAAACTGAAGCTGATCTGAAACTTACCATGAAGCTCAGGCTGACCTCTCATCCATGGCAAGCCTCCTGACACAACCCAGCAAGTGTTGAAATTATAAGCAGAAGCCACCATGCCTACCTTCAACAACTTTTTTGCTTAAGCATCAAAATTGTAGAGACACACCCACATGTGCCATATCAATCACATTAATATCTTTGTCAGAACCTGAAGTAAAAAAATGAATTCTGTATCTCAGGGGAAAAAAACTTCTTGTACCCTCACCAGTACCTAGAATGGCCTTTTACCCAGAAATTCTGTCTTCAAAATTAACACAATAGAGTTAATCATGTCAAAGTATTACCCAGATAGAATATGCGAGGCAGATGTGTCTGGCTGCCTCCAGGTATCATACTCATTCCTACCTTAAGCACATGGTACCAAACTGAGGTCCCACCAAAGTCAATGTGAAAATCTGTATAGCTATCCCGCACACTCATGAGGCAGTACTTCTGCACATTGGGTCTCTCAAAGACACTTTCCTCTGGCCACAAGTTCTCCACCCATGACAGCTTGCGAACAATTTTGGGTGTTTCGACAAGGTTTGAAAGCCTAGTAAAGAAGGTGAAAAGAAGTGTGAGCTGACTGAAAATTGAAGGTTTAAGCCTGAATACAATACTGTGGTCAGATTTTAAAAAGTCATTTTCTCCACAGAACCCAAAGGTATATGCAACAAACTTCTTACAAGTTTGACAGTAGTCCTGCTCCACTCAGCTCCAAATCCAGTCCTAAATCCTAGCCCCAAATCCTTCCCCAATAGGAAGTGGCCATTCTACTACTAAATTGTCATGCCCATTATTTATTTCGCTTCCCCAGTCTACTCATTCAGCACTTAGTTTGTAACAGTTGTCTTTTCCCTACCTTGATATCTTCTTTATGAAAAGCCCTTACAATTACAGAAACCTCCTGGAGCTCAGTTCTATACATCTGACTGTTTTATCCCACATAAACCCACATATCTTATAATATTATGCA
The DNA here is from genome assembly GCF_900095145.1 of Mus pahari. Lineage (NCBI taxonomy): Eukaryota > Metazoa > Chordata > Mammalia > Rodentia > Muridae > Mus > Mus pahari. The sequence continues at coordinate 129,466,550 of NC_034613.1, read as the reverse complement.
CGCCTCTTTGTTTTAACCTTCAGGAAATTCAATGAAAACTGTACAATCTATTTCCACCAACTACTTCCACCAACTATTTAAACAAAGGGTTATGCATTCATGTGTACAGTATCTATCTATATGCAACCTGGTTCCTCATTTTTATTTTCTTTTTGTTCTAGTTTTCTTTTTCCCCTTTTCTGCATGTATGCAAGCTATCACACAGGTTTTCTGGATTAAGTGATATATAAAGAAACTACAGTTTTTAAATACCTTTAGGTTCTTTAATCTTAAAAACAACAGCAAGGATTTTAGTATTATAATCATGTTACCACTGTGGGAAACTGAAAAGTACACTGTTTTTGCAACTTCTTGCAAATATTTTTATTATTTGAAAGCTTAAAAATCCCAATAAGCAATAAGTAAGTTTCCTAAAAGAAAAAGATGTGTTAGAATTTCTTAATATTCACCACAGTTCTGAATATGTAAGTACTAATAGGATATTTTAAAGATTATAGGGCTGGAGAGATAGCTCAGCGGTTAAGAACACTGACTGCTCTTCCAGAGGTCCTGAGTTCAATTCCCAGCAACCACATGGTGGCTCACAACCATCTGTAATGAGATCTGATGCCTTTTTCGGGTGTGTCTGAAGACAATTACAGTTTACTTATACACATAAAATAAATAAATCTTTTAAAAACATATAATTTTTCCCTTGTAAATGTAGGCAACCTACCCTTACAAAAACTACTTGTAATTTTAAAGTTTATTTTCAAAGACTGAGGACTTATTGTTCATTTAGGACAATCATAAATAAAAATATAAACACTAGGAAAAGATCAAAGAAGATGCCCTAGAACAAAGGAGACAGATTAAGTTAAATAGACTCTATATAATTTAGCTCTGCTAGAAATCGAAGAAACTGACTTAGTTATTATAAAGTTGAATCAGTGCCCTTTAAAGTATAAGCCAACTCCCTTCTCCAAAATGAGAAACAAAACTGCTAGAATGAAGGAATCAAACCAAAATATAAATTTAAGTATATCTACAAGTTTTAGATGCCCTGTCAGGCTTTTCTGTTACCTTCCCCTCCTACCTGGTATCAGAGAATTCCAAACTAATGACATTGAGGACTTTTTCCCTCTTCCCACTGTAATAGTATTTGACAAAATCACCGAGTTTCATCTTGCAGTCAGCCTGGCGGGCCACATCAATCACATCAATCTCTTTGTCAGAACCTGAAATAAAGACATGAGTTCTGTACTGAGTTATGTCTCTCAGGGACAAAAACTTCTTGTTCCCTCCCCAGCACCTAAAATGACCATATACTCGGGAATTCTATCTTCAGATACTATGTGTTCAGGACAGAGAGTAGAAATCTATCACACTCTCAAGATCTGGGTGGGGGCTATTAGGGCTCTGGAGCTATCTGATAGAAACTCTCACATAGTCTAACTGCCCATGGATCTGCTTTTCACTGATGCTCCAGTAAAATATAGTATGTAAGAACAGGTATCAGAGACTATGATCCCTAAAATTTTCCAAGTTAAAAAAATGGCTCAATGAGACCATATTGTACTTGCAGATGGGAGCCTGGCATGGCTGTCCTCTGAGAGGCTCTACCAGCACCTGACTAAGACAGATGCAGATACTTACGGCCAACCACTGGACTGAGGTCGCGGACTTCAATGGAGGAGTTGGAGGAAGGACTAAAGAAGCTGAGGGGATTGCAACCCCATAGGAAGAACAACAGTGTCAACTGACCCAGACTCCTCAGAGTTCCCAGAGACTAAGCCAAAAATCAAGGAACATACATGGGTTGATCCGTAGCCCCAGTATATATGTAGTGGAGGACTTTCTTGTCCTGCTTCAGTGGGAGAGGATGTGCTTAATCCTATGGAAGCTTGATGCTTCAGTGAGGAGGGATGCTGATGAGGGTAAGGAGGGGATGGGTAGGTGAGTGGGGGAGCACCCTATCAGAGGCTGGGGAAGGGAGTGAAGAACTCAGGGAGTAGGGGACCAGGAAGGAGGACAACTTTTGGACTATAAATAAGTAATATAAATTAATAAAAAAATTGGCTCAACCTAATTTTATGTAGTTTATTAAGAAAAGAATGAATCAAATAAATACTGTCATTAGCCCCAAATACACACAAACATACACACACACACACACACACACACACACACACACACACACAGTCCCTAGGGCTAGAGAGACAGCTCAGTATTCTTCCAGAGGTTTTGAGTTTAATTCCCAGCAACCACATGGTATCTCACAACCATCTATAATGGGATCTTATTCCCCATTCTGATGTGCATGAAGACAGTGCATGCATGTACATAAAATAGCGGAATTTTTTTAAAAAAAAGCTAAAAAGGAAAAGAAGACTAGTAGTATGCCTCTTGTCTCGCCATAGAATGACTATCTGCAAGGCCTTCACATCATACTCTCAAGATGTCTAGAAAGCAAATATTAAAAGTTGGACTAGAGAAATGACTCCAGTCTTTTTGTTTGTTTTGTTTTTCTTTTTTTTTTTAAAGATTTATTTATTTATTATATGTAAGTGCACTGTAGTTGTCTTCAGACACACCAGAAGAGGGCGTCAGATCTCATTACGGATGGTTGTGAGCCACCATGTGGTGGCTGGGATTTGAACTCAGGACCTTTGGAAGAGCCGTCAGTGCTCTTAACTGCTGAGCCATCTCACCAGCCCCTGTTTTGTTTTTCAAGACAGGGTCTTTCTGTGTGGCTCTGGCTATCCTGGAACTCACTATGTAGACCAGGCTGGCCTCAAACTCAGAGATCTGATTGCCTCTGCTCTCTGGGTGCTGAGATTAAAGGTATCATGAGCCACCATGCCAAGCATGATTTAATTTCTGGTAGGAACAGCTAATGTCACAGTTAAGAGGGTTTGTGGTGTCTTACCAACATAGTGTTCCACATCCCTCACGGTGAATGATGGAGAGGGTAATGTCATTCCCAACCCATCCTTCTTCAAGACGAGGATAGGCACACTGAAGCTATTCTCTTCCAAGAATTCCACAGTCAGCTGACTTCCAGTGGGCTTCAGAATCACTTCATCTGAGCTGTGTGGGCCATAGGAAAAAAAAAACATGACCTTGAGATTCTGCTCACTAAAGGCCTTAATGGCCTCTCACTAGAGGGGTATAGTCTTCTGAGGGAGTCTTAAATGGGTTGAGAACTAATGGCATAAACTTCATATGCCAGGAAAAAACATGTTTCCAAAGCAGTAGACAAGGTCACTGACAGAGGTAGGAAAGATATGGCAAACAGGATGTTCTTTTCTGAACAACAAAGGAAATTAGTCAATAGCTTACCTAAGAAGAGATAGAACTAACAATTTTGACTCATTTGTTCTAACTCAAAATAGCAACATCCAATTTAAAATGTTATTGAAGAGAGCAAAGACTGAGCTTTTAAAACCAGTATTTACAACCACTTTTTTAAGATGGTAATTGTTTTTAATTTTTTTCATACAATATATTTTGATAATATTATTCTCTACCCCCTCAACTACTCTTAGTCATAATGGAGACAAGAGAGTGGTAGATAGATGGAGGTATACACAGTGCCAGAGCATTAGCTTAGCTTGCAATGAGTCCATGATTTCAACCTCTAATACCAAAAAAGAAAAAAGACTATGAAGAAAAGGGAAATTAGTTGTATTGAAACAAACATAAACTCTACCTGTTTTACTCTTTATGTAATTCAGGATGGCCCAAAATTTAAACTGCAAAAACTAAAGCCATAAAGGTACTAGGGGAAAAACATGTAAGAGACAAGACCCAGTTTTTACTAAAATGATAATAAATAAATAAATTGATCTGCATTAAAAACTAAAATTGTCTGCAAGGAAAGCTGTTATAATATAATATATATAATTATAATATACATAATAGCATGGTATATGATAATATCATATAATAATATATAATGTAATAAGTTAGTTTTCTCCAATGGAGTCTCATTGGAGAAGTATTAACACTTTTTTGTTGTTTGTTCAAGACAGGGTTTTTCCATGTAACCCTGGCTGTACTGGAATGAGATCTGTAGATCAGGCTGGTCTTGAACTCATAGAAATTCACCGTCCTCTGCTGCTGCTAGGATTAAAGACATACACCACCACTGCCCAATTTATTAACCACACTTAAGGGAAGGCTCCATGGCCAAAAGTAGATGGCCATCACAGAATAAACTCAAAGGTATTTTTGTAGACTTTTTGTTTCATATTGTTTTGTTAGGGTTATTTTGTTTTGTTTTGTGTGTGTGTGTGTGTGTGTGTGTGTGTGTGTGTGTGTGTATGAGAGAGAGAGATTTTTTGTGGGTTGGTTTCTTTTTTGCTGTGTATGTTTGTTTTCTGAACACAGAGAAAGAAAGGGTGCAGAGTTGGATAGATGGGAACAATCTGGGAGGAACTGGAGGGGGAAAACATGATCAGAATGTATTGTATGAAAACATTTTCTCAATAAAAAAATATGGGACTGCTTTAGAAAAAAGAAAGCTATCAATAAATATGACCCATAAATATATAAAAATCAACCTCTTTCATAATTAAGGTAATAAATTAAAATAAAAAGATTCATTAAATTTTGAAAATTTAATCATAAAAAATCATCAAAGCTTTGACAAAATGTCAGTGATGTTGTATAAGTTTTATGCAAAGAATTGGCAATATTTACAGATTCCTAAGGCATATCCTTTTTGATCTAACAATTTTACTTTTACACAGTTAAATCTACATTTATACTTGTCACACATGCAAAAACTTAAGTACAGAGAGATATTCACTGGGGCTGCAAATATAGCTCAGTGGTAGAGTACTTGCCTAGCATGTGTGATACCTAGGTTCAATGCTCATTACTGAAGAAAAAAGGTATGGCCTATAGAAGTTTTCTTAATAACAGCAAATTGCTGGAATCAATTTAAATGTCCATCACTAGAGGACTGGTCAAATAAAATATGAAATAATAAATGACCATGAAAGGAAAAACCACCTATGTATGCGATTGTAGACAAATTTCCAAGATATATTATTTAGGTTTAAAAATAAAGGTAATGTATAAAATATAATGCTTCCATTTGTGTCAAAAATGAAAAAGGACACACAACCACATATATGTGGATACAAGTACTATTTTTGAAAAAAATATAAAAAATTAGCTGATCTAAGTAGAAGAAGGGATCTGAGGGGTCTGATGTAGAAAGGGGACTGACAGCCTTTAATTTTTTAAAACTAATAACCTAGAAAAATCAATCTAATACTTGAAGTACAAGAAACCTGAAAACAGTCCAATGGACTTAAAACCACATGATACTTCTTTATTCATTAATTTCTAACTCATTATTTTTGTTCAATTCATTTTTACTAAATCCAGGTAAGTTGAAAGAAAAAGCATCATTTTGATTGAAAAACATAGTACAGCTCTCTATTTTTAGTTTTAAAGTTTCCTCTCCTCTATAATGAGAGAATTAAATTTGCTGACCATTAAAAACTCTTGCAGACATTTAATGGGGAGCTGTTATAAATATGGAATAGGAAAGGGGAAGGAAATAAAGAGTCATAGAATGAATGACTATGATCTAAGTATATTTAATAATATACATGGAAATGTCATAATGAAATCCATTACTTTATATAATTAATATACACAAGGAGAAACCAAAAAAAAATCTGTCCAATTCTAGCATTGTTCAGATGCTTATAAGTTGACTAAGGCAAAAGCTGCTTCCCAGTTACTGCAGATTTTTGTAAATAGGTCATAATGTACTCTAAACATCAAGTGAAACTCTGGTCACTGTTACTTAGGAACTGACCAAAACAGAAGTTCCCACCCCGGAGATCCTGCAGGGCCCAGAAGATATCCAGACATGAAGGAGGCACATAATGGCACAGCCAGTGGAACAGCTGAAAGGAAGTATGTACAGCTTCTCATAGCTCTAATGCTTAACATTTCCTCACCTGTCAAAAGTTCTACCCCGTAGTTCTCGGATAAACATAGAGCTCCCAGTCTTCAGTGGCTTCCCCTTGTGATTATCATGTCCTTTGGAAGATCCACGACGTTTTTTCACTAAACCAGAAAAAGACAAGTGGTAATGAGTTAGAACAGACAGGAGCTAAGAATCTAAAACCCCAGGGGCATCTACAGTTAAAGATGCTCTCTTATACTCAGGAAAGCTCCTCTTAAAGAAGAGTGTGCTTCCTCTGGGTAGTTCCTAAAATGGGAAAGAGATAAAGCTATGCATATTTGCTCTCTTAGGGCAATAGCTACAGGCCCTGTTGGATGTGCATGGGCTTCTGCTGTTTCCTAAGGAAGACACATATGAGGCAAAGACTATCCAAAACTACCTTTGCTTTGTTTCTTCCCTTGTTACTTCCTGATACAAATTATAAGATCTACTTACTAATGGAAGGTCCATGTAAGACCTCACAGTTGGGACAATGGTAAAGATCAATATCAGCAGCCTTCTCCTCCTCAACACCAACACAACTGGAAAAGAAAAAAACATAGCCAAGGTTTATAAGATTTTTATTTATTTTTTAAATTATTTTATTAGATATTTTCTTCATTTACATTTCAAATGCTATCCCGAAGTTCCCTATAACCTCCCTCCGCCCTGCTCCCCTGCCCACTCACTCCCATTTCTTGGCCCTGGTGTTCCCCTGTACTGGGGCATATAAAGTTTGCAAGACCAAGGGGCCTCTCTTCCCAACAGTGGCTGACTAGGCCATCTTCTGCTACATATGCAGCTAGAGACACGAGCTCTTGGGGTACTCATTAGTTCATATTGTTGTTCCACCTATAGGGTTGCAAACCCCTTCAGCTCCTTGGGTAATTTCTCTAGATCCGGCCCGTGGTGGCACACGCCTTTAATCCCAGCACTCGGGAGGCAGAGGCAGGCGGATTTCTGAGTTCGAGGCCAGCCTGGTCTACAAAGTGAGTTCCAGGACAGCTAGGGCTATACAGAGAAACCCTGTCTCGAAAAAAAAAATTTCTCTAGATCCTCCATTGGGGCCTCTGTATTCTATCCTATAGATAACTGTCTGCTTGTGGACGTTGTACATCGTGGTGCGCACTAGGCTCCGCACCACGATGTACAACGTCCACAAGCAGTGGATATTTTATTCCCTATTTTGGGGAGGAATGAAGTATCCACACGTTGGTCTTCCTTCTTCTTGGTTTTCTTGTGTTTTGGAGATGGTATCTTGGGTATCCTAGGTTTCTGGGCTAATATCCACTTATCAGTGAGTGCATATCATATGTGTTCTTTTGTGATTGGGTTACCTCACTCAGGATGATATCCTCCAGATACAACCATTTGCCTAAGAATTTCATAAATTCTTTGTTTTTTTTTTTTTAGATTTATTTATTTATTATATGTAAGTACACTGTAGCTGTCTTCAGACACTCCAGAAGAGGGCGTCAGATCTTGTTACGGATGGTTGTGAGCCACCATGTGGTTGCTGGGATTTGAACTCTGCACCTTTGGAAGAGCAGTCGGGTGCTCTTACCCGCTGAGCCATCTCACCAGCCCCAAATTCATTGTTTTTAATAGCTGAGTAGTACTCCATTTTCTGTATCCATTCCTCTGTTGAGGGACATCTGGGTTCTTTCCAGCTTCTGGCAAGATTTTTATTTTTTAAAAGTTCTATATCAGTGAGTGCAGTATAGTACATAAGGTGATTTACATTTATATCAATTAAAATTAAGTACACCTGAAGGCTGGATAGATAGCTCGCTGGTTAAGAACACTGGCTGCTTGCGCTTTCAAAGGACCTGAGTTTAATTCCTAGCACCTAAATAGTGGCCCATAATCCTCTCTAATTCTAGTTCCAAGGGATCTGGTTCCTTCTTCTGACCTCTACTAGCACCAGGCACTTGGTGTACAGACAGACAGAGAAACATGTGGACAAAACACTCATACACATAAAAATAAATTAATTAAAAAATAAAGTTAAGCAAAATTTAAAATGTAGTTCCTCTATTACATCAGCTACATTTCACCAGCCACATGCAGTTATTGTACATATTATAAAACATTTTTATCAATGCAAAATTCTACTGGTATAAAACAATGAAGGCAAAACTTCATGACGAGTCAGAATGCTCAAAGCTGAAAGAGACTAGAGCATCAGTATGTGAATAAAAAGAAATATATAAATCCAGTAATTTTTAAAGACTTATTTCTTTATTTTATGTATATGAATACACTGTAGCTGTACAGATGGTTCTGAGCCATCATGTGGTTACTGGAAATTTAACTCAGGACCTCTGTTCACTCCAGCCCCACTCGCTCCGGCCCAAAGATTTATTTATTAATATATGTAAGTATACTGTGGGTGTCTTCAGACACACCAGAAAAGGGCATCAGATCTCATTATGGATGGTTGTGAGCCACCATGTGGTTGCTGGGATTTGAACTCAGGACCTTTGGAAGAACAGTCAGTGCTCTTACTTGCTAAGCCATCTTATCAATCCCCCCCCCCCAATAAATCAGTTTAAATGTTCCAAATAGTTACATTTAAAAGGTAAAAAGAGGGGCTGAGCAGTGGTGGTGCATGCCTTTAATTCCAGCACATGGGAGGCAGAGGCAGGCAGAGCTCTGTGAGTTCAATGGCAGTCTGGTCTACAGAGCAAGTTCCAGGTCAGCTAGGGTTGTTACACAGAGAAACCCTGTCTCAAAAACAAAACAAAAAAAGCTAAAAAGAACCAGATGTTCTAGTCCTCTAATCCACACTTCTAATTCCAGCATTCTAGAGGTGGAGAAAAGAGGATTATCATGTGTTTCAGGTTACCCTCAAGTATTAGACCAGCCTGAGCTATATAAGAAAAACATCTCAAAATACTAAAAGATTTTTTAAGAATAAGTCTTATTTTAATATTTTATTTTGCCTAACATACTCAAAATACAAGAACCCAAACTTAGAACTTTGTTGAGATATTTTATTAAATAAAACTACCAGAAATATTTAGAGCCAACAACATTTATGAATGAAGAAATATAGTAATCATTTTGAAGCTTCATTTAGATTTAATTTTGTATGCATATATATAAATTTCACACATTAAGCTCTTCTCTCACCAAGAAAGATGACAAGAACCTTTCAAATAATTTCTGTCTATGGTTTAAATGCTTTAAGCCTTTTATCAACCACATATAACAAGGCATATAAAAATGGTAGAGCTCAAATAGTTTCAGCCAAGATTATGATGATCAGTCCAGAAATCTGGTCCCTCCTTTACCTTCATCTCTGCAACAATAACTCTATGTCTATAAACCTGCAGCATATCAAGAAATTAAGACATTAGCATCAACTTTGTAGATGTTAGCAGATAATGTACATAAAGTTCATTAACAAAATGAACACAGAGACTGGCACAGCATAAATGACAAATGACAGTTAATATTACTTTTTGCCATATTCATGTTATCATTCCTCACTACCCTAAAGTTTGTTTTCTGTTTGTTTGTTTGTTTGTTTGTTTTCTTGCTTGCTTGTTGAGATAGGGTCTCACTATATAGCACAATCTCACTTCAAACTTACCTTAACTTCCTGGTCCCAAAGTTACTGGCCTGCGTCACCTGGCCTAATCTATAAATCTTTTGTTTGGACCTGAGGCACTCATTTCCATGACATACGTGCTTTATGTTTCATGCCCTGCTGTATTTGGACACTGCTCAAAAAGGAAACCTTGCTGTCATCACTCCTGAACTTTTATCACATATTCCTTTTCTACCAAAACCAGTCACTGCCTGTCACCTCTCTCAACTTCCATGTCATGGCCTCAGCAATCCTATACCATGATATATAAACTGCTCTAGCTTCACCTTCAAGAAACACTTGTCGGGCATGGTGGTACATGTGTCCTGTGGTGGTTTGAATCAGAATGGCCCTCATAGGTTCATAAGTTTGGATACACGGTCCCCAGTTAGTGGAACTATTTGGAAAGGATGAGGTATGACCTTGGAAGAGTTGTGTCATGGGCAGGGGCGGGCAGTCTTTGAGGTTTCAACAGATGTCTACCATCCCTAGTGTGGTCTCTAACTCCTGCTTAAGGTTCAAGACGTGATCTCTCAGTTGTTTCTGCTTTCTCTCTCCCATCATGGGTGCTAACCCTCTGAAACATATATAAGCCCAATTCAATACTTTCTTTTTATAGTTGCTTTGCTCATGGTGTTTATTACAGTAACAGGAAAGCAACTAATACACCCATAATCTCAGAATTTCAGAGATAGAAGCAGAGGAATCAGTAGTTTAAGGTCAGCTTTGGCTAGATGAAACCCTGTCTAAAAACAAAACAATATAAAACAGAACCCTCCTTTACTTTTCAAGTTTAAACAAAAACAGTTGATCTACAAGGAAATTATTTTCTCCATACCAGTGCTACTCAAAGTGTAATCCAGTTATTCTCAACCTGTGGGTTGTGACACCTTTCACAGGGGTCCTATATCAGATAACCTGCATATAAGACATTTATTTACATGACAATTCCTAACAGTAGTAAAATTATAGTTATGAAGTAGCAACTAAAATAATTTTATGGTTGAGGGCCACCACATATGAGGAACTGTATTAAATGGTTGCAGCATTAGGAAGGTTGAAAACCACTAGTGTAATCCATAGACTAATAGTGATCTGTCTACAGGTCTATAGTAAGTACAGAAAACGACAGTATTACTTCACAAAAATCTGACAGGATGTTTTAATAGCCATTGAATCTAATAATGAAAAATTGAGGTTATATTGCTTTTTGTTCACATTGGTTTTCTAGTCATTCTCTTTTTCTTTTATTAAATAATTGATCCATTAGAGACCAAAAATAAAGAAAAATATGTCCTTGTTCTTCACCATACAGTCTAAGGAGCACTGTGTTAAGTGTTCTATCAGCTTCATATGGTCTTAAGAAGGAAGGCAGGCAGGCAGAGGTGGGCAGATTTCTGAGTTTGAAGCCAGCGTGGTCTACAGAGTGAACTCCAGGACAGCTGGGGCTATACAGAGAAACCCTGTCTCAAAAAACCAAAAAAACAAAACAAAACAAAACAAAAAAACAAGAAGGAAGGCCCAAGTATGGATGCTTCAATCCCACTTAGAAGGGGGAACAAAATAATCACAGGAGGCAGAGGGAGAGAGGTACTTGGGTAGAAGAGGTGAGGGGGAGGGAAATGAGGGACAGGATCAGGTATGGGAAGAGACAGAAGTCCAGAGGGTCAGAAGAATGAATACAAATAAAAGCAACAGTGTGGGCTGAAAGGTGGGGGGAGCCTCTAGAAAGTCCCAGAGACCTGGGATATGAGAGGCTCCCAGGACCCAATGGGGATGGCATTAGCCAAAATGCCCAACAGTGGGGAGATAGAACCTCAAGTACCTCCAGTAGAGAGACATGACCCTCAGTTGACAGATGGGGCCACCTACCCATCTCAAAATTCTTGTCTAAAGGAAATGCAGGGACAAAAGTATAGCAGAGACCAAAGGAAAGGCCATCCAGAGACCACCCCAACTTGGGATCCATCCCATGCACAAGTACCAAACTCTAATACTATTGCTGCTGCCATGTTGTGCTTGCAGACAAGAGCCTGGCATGGCTGTCCTCTACTAGTACCTGACTGAGACATGCAGATACTTACAGCCAACCATTGAACTGAGGTCAGGGACCCCTATGGAATAGTTAGGGGAAGGGCTGAAGGAGCTGAAGGGGATTGCAACCCCATAGGAAGAACAACAGTATCAACTAGCCAGACCACTCAAAGCTCCCAGGGACTATGCCACCAAGCAAAGAGCATACATGGGCTGGTCCATGGCCCCCACTACATATGTAGCAGAGGACTGCTTTGTCTGGCATCAGTGGGAGAGGATGCACTTGGTCCTGTGGAGGCTTGATGCCCCCAGAGAAGGGGGATGCTAAAGGGCTGAGGTGGGCATGGGTAGTTGGATGAAAAACCTTAGAGGCAAGGGAGCTGAGCTCATGGAGGGGGGACCAAAAAAAAAAGAGTTCTATCAGATGGAAACCTCTATTCTTCTGGACACTGACAAGACGAGGAAGTTCAACAGATGACCCTTTTATCTCTCCAATGAGAATTTGAGATTATCTCTACCATTGTGCCTAACTCTTTTCCTGCTACTGTGATAGAATACCATGAACAAAAGCAACTTAAGGACAGAGGTGCTTATTTTAGTTCATGGTCCAAAGTATATCCCAGTAGGAAAGTCAAGGCTGCAGGTACTTGAAACATTCAGTTACATTGAGTGCACAGTCAAAAAGGTGATGAATGTCTGCTGTTGCTCAGTTCCTTTTCTGTTTATACAGTCCAGAAAAGTGCAATTCAACAGTGAAAGTGGGTCTTACCACCTCCATTAAAATACAATCAAGATCATTTTCCATAATTACTCACAGGCATGCTTGAAGGCCTCTCAGTGATTCTAGATGTCATCAAGACATCAACTGACATCAACCATCAAACCATAAGTAAGATGAGATGACTCATTCCTCTTTGAGTTTTATACCATGCAGCAAGACCACATCCTGCTCCTCTTTACTTCCAGTTACCCTTCTCCCTAGCACATTCCTTCATTCATTGGAGAACCTGCTCACAGATTTTTTTCCACACCAAGTCTTTTCAATATTCTACGAGGTATCAGAAATAACACAGAGACCCAGCTTCTTTGACCTTATCATGTTCAGATAGTTACCTCTACTCTCATTTCAGCTACTCTCATAACCATCCCCCAGACTGTCCAGCAATTGGCTAACTTCTGGAATATGAAATAAATCCATGTTCCATTTCACCATAAACATATCCACCAGGTTCCCACTATACCTATTCTTTGCTTTCAAAACATCCTAGCTATTCCTACTTTTCACGAATTCTTTGTTTAATTTAATTTTGTTGTTGTATGAAAAAAGGTCTCACTGTGTACTTGTGGCTGGCCTGGAACTCACAGAGTTCTACCTGTCTCTGCCTTCTGGGCATCCCCCTTCTGCCACCACACCACACCACACCATACCCAGTACATTCTTTTGTAACTTTATGCTTTGTTTTCAGAGAAGGTCTTATGCTGGCCTTGAACTCAAAATCCCCATGCCTCAATTCCTGAATAAGGGATTACAGGCCTGTGGCACCAAATCTACCTATTCTTGACTTCAACCTACTTACTATCTAGCTTAAATTCCAGCATTCTTCACTTGTCCCACCTACCTTTCATCACATTTGCAAAGCTATCCCTAGTTCAATCCCACTACACTAGACCATTGGATGTGCTGGAGAAAAAATAATCACCCATTGGACTAGTGGCAAAATATATTCACTGTCTAAAATATATAGATTATACTGACTGATAATTCTCCCATAATTTCCTACTCAGCTCTTTGCTTCCCACAATCCACAGTAAACTTGATCCCATTATCTCTCCGTTCTCTCCATGCAAATGATTTACTTCCTTTCTTGGAAAATAAAACAGAAAGGAAATAATCAGACAAGAACCAATTTGACTTCTAATAACAGCTCTTCTTCCTTCACCCACCCTTTCCTCTTGTTGAAGTGCAAATGCTATCTTTCCTTCTTCCTAAAGCCAGTGCTAGCACCCAGATCACATTTTTTTTTTAATTTTATCAATTAACTGTCCCTTCTTTCTATGGTATCTTCAATCTCTCACCCTGTACTGGCTAGTTTTGTGTCAACTTGACACAGCTGGAGTTATCACAGAGAAAGGAGCTTTAGTTGAGGAAATGCCTCCATGAGATCCAGCTGTAAGGTATTTTCTCAATTAGTGATCAAGGGGGGAGGTCCCCTTGTGGGTGGTGCCATCCCTGGGCTGGTAGTCTTGGGTTCTATAAGAGAGCAAGCTGAGCAAGCCAGGAAAAGCAAGCCAGTAAAGAACATCTCTCCATGGCCTCTGCATCAGCTCCTGCTTTCTGACCTGCTTGAGTTCCAGTCCTGACTTCTTGGTGATCAACAGCAGTATGGAAGTGTAAGCTGAATAAACCCTTTCCTCCCCAACTTGCTTCTTGGTCATGATGTTTGTGCAGGAATAGGGACCCTGACTAAGACACACCCTGTTTCTTTCTCTTTCTTTACAATACTATGTAAACAAGTATACTGACCTTAAAAACCCATTCTTCTTTTCCTTTCATTCCTTCTTGTCTGCCCCTCTCTGATAATTCACAGCCAAACATCTGTATCTACATTTATATAGCTCAAATGGCCTCCTTTTGGAATGGGTAGCAGTTTAAACATGGTAAAAAACTCAAAATTATCAGTTCTATATCCTAATTCTTTAGTTATCACTTGTGTGCCTCTGTCATTCTTACCGTTGCAGCCATAACACAGATTATGATCTCTAACTAGAATTACTGTCCTACTCACCAGAATAGACTCCAAACCTCAACACTGTCTCCACGAAAAATGATTCTCCATACCAAAATGATCACTAAAAAATGAAGTGTGGGCTAGAGAAATGGCTCAGTAATTAAGCAGAGGATCCAGAAACTCCAGTTCCAGGTGATCCAACACCGTCTTCTGACCTCCTCGGGCTGCAGCACACACATGGTATGCATACATACTCAGGCATACAAAAACACATAACATCAATTAATTACATTTTTAAAAAACGTAATCTCTCATTATCTCATACCCAAAACCCCTCAAAAGCTCGTATTTTCATTTTGTGTGTGTGTGTACATGTATTAACGGGTGTCCTTAGAAGCAGAAAGAGGGTATTGGAGCTGAAGTTACAAGTAGTTTTGGAATACCTGACATGGGTGCTGGGATTTGAACTCAGCTCCTCTGAAAAAGTAAGCAGCAAGTGTTCTTAATTGCTGAACCATCTCTCTAGTCCCTCCCTATTTCCTCTTTTTCTTTTTTTTAATTTATTATTTATTTTTTTTATACTCCATATTTTATCTCCCCCACACACATACATATCCATCCACACTCCAACTGTTTCACATCCCATACCTCCCCCACACCCTGCCTCTACGTGGATGTCTCCACCCCCACCCCACCTAACCTCTTAACTCCCTGGAGCCTCCAGTCTCTTGAGGGTTAGGTCCATCAGCTCTGAATGAGCACAGAACCAGCAGTCCTCTACTGTATGTGTGTTGGGGGCCTCATATCAGTGGGTGTATGCTGCCTGTTTGGTGGTCCAGTGTTTGAGAGAACTTGGGGGTCCAGATTAATTGAGACTGCTGGTCTTCCTACAGGATCACCCTTCTCCTCAGCTTCTTTCAGCCTTCCCTAATTCAACAACAGGGTCAGCCTCTTCTGTCCATTGGTTGGGTCCTAATATCTGCATCTGATTCTTTCAGCTGCTTGTTGGGTCTTCTAGAGCACGGTCATGTTAGTTCCCTTTTTGTGAGTGCTCCATAGCCTCAGTAATGGTGTCATGCCTTGGGGCCTCCCCCTGAGCTGGATCCCACTTTGGGCCTGTCACTGGATCTTCTTTTCCTCAGGCTCCTCTCCATTTCCATCCCTGTAATTCATTCAGACAGGAACTATTACGGAGCAGTTGTGACTTTGGGATTGCAACCCCATCCCTCATTTGATATCCTGTCTTCCTGCTGGAGGTGGGNTCTATAAGTTCCCTCTCCCTACTGTCCGGCATTTCATCTAAGGTCCCTCCCTTTGAGTTCTGAGAGTTTCTTACTTCCCAAGTCTCTGGTGCATTCTGAAGACCCACACACACACAACCTCCTATCTCCCAAGGCTGCCTGTTTCCATTCTTTCTGCTGGCCCTCAGAGCTTCAGTCCTTTTCCCTCACCCAATACTACTCTTTGGAATATACCCAAAAGATGCCCCACCATGCCACAGGGGTACATGTTCCACTATGTTCATAGTGGCCTTATTTGTGATAGCCAGAAGCTGGAAATAACCCAGATGTCCCACAACAGAAGAATGGATACAGAAAATGTGGTTCATTTACACAATGGAATACTACTCAGCTATTAAGGACGAGGACATCCTGAGTTTTGCAGGCAAATGGATGGAACTAGAAAATATCATCCTGAGTGAGGTAACCCAAACCCAAAAGGACATGTATGGTATGTATGTACTCCCAATTTTTCTTTAAGAATGAATTGCCCATGGCCTAAAAAGGCCTTGCCTCTCTGGTGTCATCTTTTATCCCTCACACACAGCATATGCTTACTATAAATGAAAAGCCAGAGCTCCTTCTTTAGAAACAAAAAAAGAGCTTTTTACTTTCTGTGGTCTTTCAGGTCACCATGGTGTGGTAATTTGAATGAGATATCATCCATGTCCTTGTGTGTCTGAACACTCGGTCCACACTTGGTTACACTGCTTGGGCAGACTTAGGTGTGGTCTTGCTAGAGAAAGTATGTCACTGGTGGTGGGCTCTAAGGTTTCAAAAGCCATGTGGTTTCTCTGCTTGTTGCTGTTCCTACTGCCATGCCTGGTGCTTTCTTCCACGCACACGCACCACCTCCACCACCATCATTATGATGATTGTAATGGCCTCTTATCCCTCTGGAACTATAAACCCAAAATAAACCTATCCTTCTACAAGTTGCTTCAGTCATGGTGTTTTATCATAGCAATACAAAAGTAGCTAATACACATGAAGTTCAGTTGTTACTACTGTTTTTTGTTTTGTTTTGTTTTGTTTTGTTTTTCGGGGTTTTGTTTTGTTTTGTTTTGTTTTTGTGGCTAGGGACTGAACCCAGGGCCATACAAGCAAGGCATATGCTCTGTCACATGGTTAAAACTCTAGCTCCATTTCTCCTTTTTTGAGATAGGGTCTCAATCCCAGTACGGCAGTGTATGCCTTTAATTCTAGCACTTGAGAGGCAGAGGCAAGTAGACCTCTGTGAGTTCAAGGCTAGCCTGGTCTATGAGTTCCAGAACAGCTCTAACTACATGAGACCCTGTTTCAAAACAAACCGCACACCTTTAATCCCAGCACTTGGGAGGCAGAGACAGGCAGATTTCTGAGTTTGAGGCCAGCCTGTTCTACCAAGTAAGTTCCAGGATAGCCAGGGCTATACAGAGAAACCCTGTCTCAAAAAAAAAAACCAACAATCAAAACAAACAAACATCCTAATTGAGATAGGGTCTCACTAAGCTGCCTTGTGATTCTTCTGCCTCAGCTTCCTGAGTAACTATAATTACAGACGTAACCTTGGCAATATGAGTTTTTTATTTTTTTTCTGTCACACTCTCTTGGGGGTGAAGGCAAATCACTCAGTATACAGTATGCATGCTCTAGACCCTGAATTTCTCCACATCTCCACTTAGGGACAGTCTCAGGCAATTAGCCATGATCCTTTTCAGAAAGGCAAGAAAGAAGTGAGATATAGGACGAGAGAACTCTAGGATCTAAATTCTCAGCACACAATCCACTGATGTCACATACAAAAATCCAAAGTTAAAATATATTAAGACTTTTGGGACAACAAGCATTGCATTAAACCTCAACTGTAGGGCTCCATGTGACAACAGGATTCACATGCTCATGAAGCCACCCTTAATCTAAAAAAGGCCTGGGGACGTGGCTTAGAGATTGAATACTTGTCTAATATAAATGAGGCCAAAAGTGTTTGATCTCTAACACCACAAAAAATGGACAAAAGAAAAGTAAAATCAGCTGGATTCATATTGCTAGCCCATGGTGCTATTGCTCCTCTTCTGTACTGCAGACTCTCCTGCTGCATACTACCTATTTCACCTCTACCTATGCTGACCAATAACAAATGTTCATTCACTTGCCATTTGCACTGACTACATCCAACACACAGAAAGTCTGGTATTCACCAAAAGTCCTCAGCTCTTCCATCTCCCAATCTTGTTTCATTTACTATCCATACTAATTCAGCAAACATGCAATGGGCTAGATAATCCCTTAGACTAGGGAGGCAGATAAGCCAAAATTAATGCACTGTCTCAACAATTATCACCAAGTACCACCAAGTACCAAGAATAGTAAATGCTGTCTTACTCAGGGTAGCTTCCTTGGTGAAGAGAATTATTGTAACATGGAGCACTGAAATTAAGCTGGGCTCAGTGTAGGCACTCAAGAAATATTTACTAAGTAAATGAGTATATAAATATATATATTTTTATATACTCATTTACTTACTCATGAAATAAATGCTCATTCTATACCTATAGAATGAGCATAATAAATGCTCATTCTATACCTATAGAATGAGCATAATAAATGCTCATTCTATACCTATAGAATGAGCATTCTAGAGGGAAAGAGACAGGCAATGTCAGAACAGCTTCATTAAGTGCTATAAAGTAAGTAAAACAGAACAATAATTGCCAAATGAATGAGTAAATTTAAAGCCTACATATAAGTAACTGAGAAGAAAAGCCTACATAAAAGAAAACTAAGCTGTGGACATTAAATATAATATTTAATCTTTATCACAAATCAGAGACACTCTGTACAGCATTGAGACACTAAAACACAGAGGTTAAAAGATAAAAAGATACAGGAGCCAAACTATCTGGTTTGAATTTAACTTCTTCCATGTATAACTGTGTGAACATAGGAAGTTTATCTAAATTATTTGTGTCCCAGTTTCTATAGCTGTGAAACAGAAAAATTACTAGTAACCACCTTTTAGAGATGTTGCTAGGATTCAATATATTTAAAGTATTCAAGTGCTTAATACATGATAAATGCTATCTATAACAATAAGAAAATGAATCTGAATAGTTAGGCAAATTGCTAGCAATTACAAAACTATTTAAGTAGCAGAACAATACCAAAATGTTGGTCTTCACGAGTCTGTAATATCTAACCAAGTATGCAGCTAAAATATAACCATAAGTAGAACCAAATGCTACAAGAATGTAAAATCAGGCACTTGATTGCTTCATCCAGGGCTGTGGAACTAAGTGGGACCCAAAGATCAGAGGAGCCAGAACAGTCAGACAAATTTTGCTCAAGATTTTATCTGGTTTCCTATATGCTTAGTCTCTGCTCTCTGAGAATGCTCAGGGAGTAGGTCTTGTCACCAACCTACAACTTGGAAAGCCAATATCTTCATCCATAAATAAAGAAAGGAAGAGTATATTTTACCTTCCTTCATTTAAAAAAAATCTCAGAAAAAATCCAAATCAATTTTTGGTTTGGGATTCTTGCAACAACCTTTATCAGATAGAACACAATCTACAAAAACAGAAGCAAAGGTACCCATAGTTCTCATGACTGGCTCCACTGCCTCCGGGCAAAGGACTTGGAGGAGTGCTAAAGAAACTAAACAAGTTCCATGTACCTGAGAACATTCTGCTCTCTGCTCAGTAGCTGGCATATGAGTTTGCCATTTAAAAGAACTAAATTCCAAAATAACCTGATGTTACACACAAAACAGGCCATTCTCTACATTTCTTGTAAGCTTCTCAGTCACTGTCCCATTACTCTCTTCCCATTTATATTAAAACTCCTCAAAATGAAGTCACCCCTTACCTCTTTCTTTCACAATCCCAATCCAATCAGCAAGTCCCATATTGATCTATGTTCAAAATAAAACCGTTTCTCATCAACACAGACTCTGGTAAGTCACCATTTTCTAACAAAACAAGAATTTCTCAGGGTGTTTTTGGAGACAGGATCTCATGTATCCCAGGCTGGCCTCAAACTCATTATATAGCAAAGATTACCATGAATTTCTGACCCTCCTGGTTTCCATAGTCTTGAGTGTTAGAATTACAGATATGTACAACCATAGCAGGTTTATGTGATGCTGGGATCCAACCCTAGCTTCACAAATGCTAACCAGGCAATCTACCAACTGACTCATGTTCCTCAATTTTTTTTTCTTTTTTTGGTTTTTGGAAACAGTGTAACCTTGAGTGTTCTGGAACTTGCTTTGCAGACCAAGTTGGCCTTGAACTCAGAGAAATTCACCTGCCTCCGCCTCCTGAGTGCTGGGATTAAAGGCATGTGCCACCACTGCCCTGCATGTTTCTCATTTTCTAAATATCGAGACCATCTAGAGAGCCTGTTAAAATACAGAACCAAACATTATGGCGTTCTGATGTAGTTCTCAATGTACGTAGAACATATTAAAAGAACTTAAAGAGAAATTTTTACTCCTCACTTGAACTGGGAAAATATAAATACCAGGTGACTGTAGTAAAAAGTGAAAATGTATACAGAGCCACATTCAAATATACTAAAGAAAAAAGCAATATGGAATTATAAAACAGGTTTAAATAACCCTCAAAAAGGCAGGGAAATGTAAACAGAGGCATATAGAACAGAGGAAAGATTAAGGATAGTTCATTTTGGTACCATGCTTGCCTAGCATACACAAAGTCCTGGGTTCAATCCCCAGTACTGAATAAAACCAAAAATGTTATCTCTATAATATTCTTGGATTATAGGTCTATAATCCAAGTTTAGGGGGTGGTAGCAGGTGGATCAGGAGTTCAAGGTCACCATTAGCTACATAGCCAAGTTTGAAGTCAGTTGAGCTATGTAAGACCCCCTTTCAAAAACTAAAACAGAGGCTGGCAAGATGATTCCCTCAATGCCTGAAGCCCTGAGTGCAGTCCCTGGAATTTATGTAGAAAGGTAAAAGGAGAATCAACTCTACAAATGTGTTCTCTAACCTCCACATGCAAGCCCTGCCCACAAATTGAGCAACACACACACATACACATACTTAATTTAAAAATAAAATCTCATTTCATGTTTAAATGTAGACTGAAAGGAAAGGGATAAAGACTGGGGATAATTCAATGACAGAATGCTTGCCTGGTATTGTATGGGATTGAGTTGCAGGGGAGAAAAAAAAACTATATACAATGTCACCCTTAATCAAAAGAAAGTAGGAGTGGTTATATTAATATCAGATAAAGTACATCTCTATGCAAAGAGATAAACAAGATGGTGGGTAAAAGTGCTTGTCACACAATCCTGATGACCTGTTTTTGATCTCCAGATTCAATGTAAAAAGTGGTGTACATCTGTAATCCCAGCAGTCTCTCCTACAGGGAGATGAGAAGTGGGGATGGGAGAATCATCTGGAAGCTCACAGGCGAGCTAGCCTAGAGTACACAGCAAGGCAGAAAAAAGAAAAAAGAGATCCTGCCTCAGCATGACTGAAGGTGAAAACTGTCTTCTGAAAGTTATCCTCTGACCTCCACACATCTGCATGGCACATGTATGGTATGCCCTCACTAATACCACACATCAAATACACAAACACACACACACACACACACACACACACACACACACACACACATATATATATATATATATATATATATATATATATATATATATATGCAGGGAGGCACATGCAAGCACGCTTGCAAACATGCACACACATATGCACAGGCACGAATGTACACACAAGGACTTATACCCATGCTGGCTGGCATGCACACACACACATAGGCATGAATACACGCACACACAGGCAAGCATGCCTGTACATAGTCACAAATAAAAGTTAATTTTGAAAGAGCGAAAGACAAAAAAAAGAGGGTTGGCAAAGCCATTAAGCAGATTAAAGGTGCTTATTCTGTAAGCCTAATGAGTTTGATCCCAAGGACCCACATGGTCACCAACAAGTTGACCTTTGACTCCCATATGATCACCATGGCACATACATACACAAAAGCTCACACACAGAAAGGAGGAAAGAAGAAAGAAGGAAGGAGGGAGGTGGGAGGAAAGAAGGAATAAATAGAACTAGATTTTTAAAAAAAGAATTCAGAAGGCAGTTTGATATTATATCCCTTTAGCAAAATACTATTAGCAGGGCCTATAACTTGCTTAACAACAAGTTCTTGGACAGGTTTACAGAACATAGCATGAGTTTCCCATTGTGGATCAGGCCTTAAGTACAATTAGAAAGCTGCTGGCTACCTCCATAGCATTCATGCTACTATTGAGCCAATGAGAATGCCAGGCCAGTCATTACTGTAGCTCACAGGATTCACAGCTGGGTAAGACTGCTGATGGTTTTTCTTTCCCAGCAGCCTACAAAAACACCTTCTGATACTATGAAAGTTACCTAGTAGGAAGAATGCTTCCAGGTCAGAACCTGCTTGAATTTTCCATATCCTGTGATCAAAGTATATGGTGTCTTCAGCAACAGGATCTTACCAACAAGTTCTAGTGAATAACCAAGAACAATAACAATACTCTATATTGGTTTTTTGGGGGGGAGTGACCTCTATGACCACCTTCCCATATGGAGTATTTCACCCCTGGCATTGGGCTTTTTGATAATCTACAGCTTCTGAGATGGGC
Organism: Mus pahari; assembly: GCF_900095145.1. Classification (NCBI taxonomy): domain Eukaryota; kingdom Metazoa; phylum Chordata; class Mammalia; order Rodentia; family Muridae; genus Mus; species Mus pahari. The sequence goes on along the minus strand of NC_034613.1, from coordinate 129,444,314 downwards.
ATTATCCTGGTATGTGAGGTAAATTAAATTAAGCTTATCTGTGTGTATGTCTGTACATATAACAGGAAGCTTATAAACTATCATTTATATGGCTTTTTCAAACATCTTTAGTGCTGATTATCCCTCTACCTCCCACATTTCACCCTCATGTCTACTCCCCCACTTAAACCTTTACCTCCATTATTCACCTTTCCTTCATTATACTACCTTCTAAATATTACTAAATATCTATAGGCCCCTTCATCAGAGAAGTTTCTTTATGTAGTGGATGATGTTTAATACAGTTTCTCACAACTGGTCAAAATGCAGAGAGTAAGTCACTGTGGAGTGCTCATCTCTAAATGAGACATCTATATCACACCTCTCTCCCAAAAAGGCTCAGAGAACCTAATAGAAGGGGGGAGGAAGATTGTAAAATAGGGATTAGCCAGGCAGTGGTGGCTCACACCTTTGGTGGCACACTTGGGAAGCAGAAGTAGGGGAAATCTCTTGAGTCCAGGCCAGCCTGGAGTGTAGAGTGGGTTCCAGGACCATTTGGGCTACAAAGAAACCCTGTCTTGAAAAAAAATACAAGTTTATATCACACTCTTTTCCTCAAGGATCAGGAAGCATTGTGGAAGAAGGGACAGAAAAATATTAAGAGTAGACTGCTGTGAAATAATGTCTTCTGGACAGGTTGGAGTCATTGCACTCATAAGGCCATAACAAATAGAGTTCTTAGCACAGCACAAAACTTGCATAAGATCAAACCAGTTAAAACTCCAGCACAGATGGGCTAGAGAGACGCCTCAGCAGTTAAGAGCACTGACTGCTCTTCCAGAGGTCTTGAGTTTAATTCCCAACAACCACATGGTGGTTCACAACCATCTGTAATGGGATCCGATGCCCTCTTCTGGTGTGTCTGAAGACAGTGATCTTGTATTCACACATATAAAATAAATAACGCTTTAAAAAACAAAATAACAAACTCCAGCACAGAGATGGGGTTCTACCCCTAGCTGAGAAACTATTGGCAGTCCGTGGCTACTGAGGAAGAAAAGTCAGTTTTCCTCAGCCAAACCCGAGTGGGGTGGGGTGGGGTGGGTTGTACCACCAAACTTAATTTAAACAAGAATATTTCCCTCCAAACAAAACAAACAAGGAATTTCATGCAAAGAAAAACTGATACCATAAAACAAGTCAAAAGCTTGTAGTTAAAGAGATCACAGGCCCAGGTGACTAAGCTACTCCAGTTGTTCTGCTCAGTGAACGTAATGTACCGATCAAATTACCATCTAAATAACCATGTTCATGTCTATAGAATATTACTGCTTTCAGCTTTAGTAAAAGAAGTTTCTCAAAAAACAAACAAAAAAAAATAAAAACAAAAAAAAGAAGTTTCTCTTGCTGATCATGCTGGTATATTCCTTTAATCTCAGTGCTTGGGAGGCAAACACAGGCGGGTCTCTGGGGTCAGCCTACTCTACAGAATGAGTTCCAGGCCAGCCAAGGCTATAGAGTGAGACCCCGTCTCAAATGTCTCAAAAAACAAAACAAAAACCAAAAAAACCAAAAAACAATAACAATAAAAAACAACAAAAACAAAAAAAGAAACAGGAAAAAAGCCCTTCTCTTTCTAGTGGTATAAATGGTCATGAATGCAAACTTATAACCACAGGACAAAGAATAAATGATTTACTGTCTATAAATAGAACATCTACACAGCACTCGCTCCAAGGCTCATGAAACATCTTGGAAGAAACAGAAAAATGTAAAAACCAGAGGAAGGTGGGAGAGCAGTTTGGAACACAGAGTTCTGGGCATGACATGGCTGTTAAACTCTTGATTACCTGTAGATTTGCACAAGATTGGCCTTCTAACATTCTGTCCTGGAAAAGGGAGGTGCTCACAAAGCTCCAACCTTCCCTAGAGATATAAAGGCAAATCTTTAGTGGTTCAGCCACTGCTAAGTTGCTAAAGTTCTAGTAAGTAATCCTGATAAGGAGGCCTTCTTAAATCCAATGAGTTATCAAAAAAGAAACATAAAAGTAGAAGAAAAGAGTTGGGACTAGGAAGGGGATCAGGAGGGGGTGAGGGAGTGAAAGAGGGTAATGGGGGGTATGATTAAAATACATATAGGTCTGGCTGGTGATATGGATCAACAGGTAAAAGCACTTGCCATTTAAGACCCAAACTCAATCCCTGGAACCTGCATTAAAAAGTCAGATGCAGTGGTGTACATCTGTAAACCCAGTACTCCTAAGGGAGAGGGGAGGTGAAAATAGACGGAAGGTGAAAACAGGAGAGCTGCACACAAGTTCACAGATTAGCTAGCCTGGAGTAGTAGTGCAGCAGAAACAAGAGCGTTGCTTCAACAAGGCAGAAGCAGAGAACTAACTCCTGAAAAGTCCTCTGACCTGCACGTTTGCTATATACTTCATGTTCAGTTCCACCCCCCGCCACATATACATATATATGTATGTGTATGTGTGTGTGTGTGTATACTAAATACATATTTAAAAGAATAAAATGTCACGACATCCATTATTATATGCTAATAAAAAACAAAAATTAATATGTATACAACCATTTCTATCTAAATTATCATAACTGTTATCAGGAAAACTAAGGCCTCACAGGATGAAATACTTTGAGAATAACTGGTATATAGTAATGATAGCGCTATTTCATCCACCCTCCAATATCAGATGTTATCATACTCTACACAAGTGAAAGAAATCGATATTGCTTTAAATTTATGTTTCCCAAATGTGGGCTCCATTTACCTACTGAATCAGAAACTGAGGTTGGAATATATCTTTTTTTTTTTTTTAATGGGTCTTTCAAATAATTGATACACACTAAAGTTTAAAGTGCACTGCTCTACAAATCATAGTGTTTTGCACAACTCTACTGCCTTACAAGAGGAATGAAATTATTCAGTATTTTTTTTCTAAATTTGAGAACACTGCTCTAGAAACAATTAATTTGAAATTCAAATCCATACTCGGAAAATCACTTAACCTCCACAGTTCCAGATTCTTATCATCAAAACTATCATAGTGGCCTTCCTTACTATAACCACTCCAGGTAGCAACTTATTATGTACCATAATCCCTAACTGAACTTCAAAAGTCTATCATCTTTAGGCATTTTTGACTATGAAATCTGTAGGATTTGGGCTGGAGAGATGACTCAGTGGTGAAAGAGTACCTTGCATGTTCGAGGACCTTAGTACACACATCCTAGCACCTAGGTAAAAAGTCAGGTGTAGCAGGAATCCCAGTGCTGGGAGGGGCAAAGGCAAGAAGACCACTGGGACTTGCTAGCCAACAGTTTAACTCAAGGTTCACTGATAAATCATCTCAAGAGAATAAAGCAGAGTGATACAACAAAACACTTAATGTCCTCCTCTGGCCTTGGTGGGCTCACAAACATATGCTCATACTCATATACATACAAGCATGTACATACTCATACAATATATACACACTGGGTCTACATGGTTAACGATTGGAAGCAATCATGAAAACTCTATAATATTTAGTAATTTCCAACTGACCTAAAGTAAAAACTTAAGAGTACAGTGAATATGTTGGGGTGGGGGTGTACTGAGTAAGCAAGAACAGCCAGCCGCCTACTAAGGATCTGGTTTTCAGCTAGGTTTGGCAGCCCACAGAAAGAAGCAGAAGAAAATTTAAGAACTGGATGCTTTCATGAAACTTGTGCTAGAATGTACAAACAAAAACAGAATATACCTTAGAAATGTGATTAAAGACATATCGGATCCATAAATTCATTGAGCATTTGTAAGTTTTAATATTCTTAAAGTTTCAGTAGTTTTATCATTGCAAATGTCAAATATCTACTGTACAAAAAGATGTCCGCCAGTCATGGTTTTCTTTTTGTTTTAAACAATAATCACATCAGAATACAAAAACCTTCCCAGAATCCCCAAGTTTTACCACCTCACACTGTTTGTAAGAAAGTACAAATAATGTAAGTATACAACCATAAAGGGAATGACCAAGTAACTGGTGATAAACATATAGATAAGAAGGTATCAGAAACATGTTGTAGATGACTATTTAACAACCTAGCAAATACCCATATTTAAATGCTAGGTGTGGAATGAGGGAGATCACAAAATGGTATTTATGATATAATCCCAACCTATAAAAACATATGTTGTTAAGTCAAAGGACAAGAGTTAATACAACAGCAGCAAAAATAAATAAATAAATAACAGTGAATTGTATCCAACAGACTCATAGATGACTTTTTTATTTCCTTCTATTATTCTTTTTTTGTATTTTCTATAATGGACATGTCTCACTTATATAATAAGAAAAATCATTTTTTTTTGCATAGGCCAGCCTTGACTTTACAATCCCCCTTCCTCAGTCTCCAAAGTAACTGTAATTATAGGCCTATGACCTAAAGCCCATTTGAAAAAAAATTCATTCTTTTAAAAATCTGGGTTGGGCCGATGAGATACCTCAGTAGGTGGTATTTGTCACCAAGCCTGACAACCTGAGTTCATTCCTGGTCTCACATGGTAGAAGGAGAAAATTGACTCCTCCAAGTTGTCTTGTGATCTCCACATTCACAGCATGCTATGTACGCCCAAGTGCTACCCCATACACTTTAAAATCTAACTTTCAGGAACTAGGGAGATGGCCCAGCTTGTTATGAAAGAGGGCCTGAGTTCAAATCCCCAAAACTAACATAAAACTGAGCATGGCCATAAGTGCTTGCAACCCTAGCAAAGAGGGAAAACAGACAAATGGATCTCTGAAGCTTGCTAGCCAGCTAGCCTAACCCAAGCTCCAGGTTTGGCATGAAAGATAAGGTGGAGAGCAGTAGAGGAAGCTACCTGACACCTGCTCGAGCACGTGTGCACACATGGATGCATATACACATACTCACAGGAGTGTGCTCTCCTACAAGTGTAACTTTCAGGCTGGGGAGAAGGCTTAGTGAGTACAATGTTTACTAGGCAAACATGAGGACTTTAGTTCAATCTCCAGAACATATGTAAAAAAGTTTCAAGTACATATAATCCCAGGGAGACAGACATGGGAAAATCCCTGGGGCTATCTGGCCCACCTGCCTGGCTACTTATAAAGTACCAGACCACTGGGAGACCCTATCTCAAAAAAAAAAAAACCAAGATGGCTGGCTCCTGAGGAATGAAGCCTGAGGCTGACCTCTGGCTTCCATACATGTGTACACACCCGGATACAGAAACCCGCACAAGTAGAAGAAAAATTTTAACTTTCAGACTTGGGTACAGACAAAATAATTTATGGAATGTCAGTTATGGAGTCTGACACAGGGTAAGAAGTTAGGAAATATTCATTCCTGTTCTGTTTCCAGATTTCTAAACTGTGATCAAAAGCCCTTTTAAAGAGATATCATACACACTTCCAAACTAAGGGCCAGAATGAAATAGTTTTTTTCATTATGACTTGTTCATTTATTCAAAACTGTACTAAATATCTATTGCATTTATCTCTACCTCCAGGAAGTAACAGACATATGTACAACTATAAGATAAAATAATTTTTTATTTTTTAATATTTTGAGGCAAGGGCTTACCAATGAGTTATATCCCAAGCTCTTTACATTATTATTATTATTATTATTATTATTATTATTATTATTATTTGAGACAGAATCGTGCTAAGTTGCCATGCTGGCCTTGAACTGGCTCAGGCAGGCCTTGAACATGAGACCCACTGACCCCACCCTTACTTTGTTTTTGAGTATAACAGGAACAGCTCCTTTAAAAATTGACAACTTAACATTCTAGAACTTATATAGTAAGAGAATGGTCCCGAATACGGTGTTTTATTAAACTCCAGTATACAAATTCCCTCAGTAATAGGATAATATTTTGATTTTTATTATATACACTAACCTTACTGGAAACCTGGGTGACAGGTGCATTTGTCCTGTTGTTTTACCCTATGTATTTTAATTTTAATTTAGTTAGACAGTCCTGCAGACAGCACAGAAATAAAATATTATTCTGGTTCTGCCTCCATTTATAGAATGTAAGCAAACTGCTTTACAGCTATGAAAGAGGTATTGATTTGTAAGCGAGGCTCACAGAAGCAAAAGCAACTTGGCCAAGGCCACTGATAGTAAGTTACAAAGAAATCCATGTTCTTAGACTCAGATATCTCAAAAATGCAGAGCTGCCTCCCCCAAAGCCAGGATATGAGGGAAAACACAACCATACAACTGATACTTTCTTTGTAGCTAGAACGCAGTTACAAAATCAAATACGTACAAAATCAAATGTGTGTGTATATATATATATATATATATATATTCATGCACACACACAAAGTACAATAAATACACATAGGGAAATAGAGAGAAACCAGAGACCACTGTCAGCTAGCACCTAGTTGTTGGGCAAGGAGCGATAGAAAAACCCAGGTCTAGTACATTGAGAGAGGGGCTAGTTTCTGAGCAGTAGGTAGAAAACGGGGCTGAGAGGAGGAGAGAGCAAGTGAAAACAACACACCTGGCCAACGCACCCTGACCAGCCTGGCCTGCCCTTCTTACCTGCCGTGAAACCAGTCCTGGCACATGTCACACTCGATCATGAAGCGGGTCACATCATAAGGCAGTCGACAGAGGCAATACACAGGCACCGAGGCCATCTTCACAGGCGGTTGGATCGTTTTGCGCCGTGCCAGTTTTGAAGCTGTACAGGGTCAGAAGGCAGCAACAAGCGCCTTCTCTAGACGATGGCTAGACACAAACAACACTTCTTTACCAAGTGACTCCTCCGGCCCCGGGTTTCCAAATCGTTCCGTGTCTCCGCCCCCACCCCACCCCCTGGGTACCAACCTCCAGTTCTGAAAAAGGGAGTAACCGAGCCAGGACTCAACACAGCTGGTGAGAGTGCAGGAGTTAAGTGGAGAAAGTCCACCCACCCTTCAGGATTTCTTTCACTTGGAAAGAACAGCAAGAACGTTCTGCTTTCTGCTCTGCCCTGCCTTCCAAACGCCTCCCCCAGACCCCTACCTTCTTTGGCCTTGAAGTCAGTGACAACTTCTTTCCGGGTTTCATGTAAATATCTGGAAGCTTTCGGGAAGCTTCTTTAATCCCTCACTGAACCCCCTCTCTTCACTGCCCTCTTGCTTCCCAGGACTCTCAGCTCCCTTTATTATGAGGCAAACCGCGGCATAAAGGATGAGGCTGGGGAAGAGGGAAGCTGAGGAAGAGACCAGAGACCCTGTCTAGCCCCCAAAATAGGAAGAAGCAGAGATGCGGAAATCCCTGAAGGTCTCCGCAGGTTATTCCGAATTACGCCCCCCCAACCCCACCCCCAAAGCCTTCAGGAACAAGACAAACAAGACTAGGCACCCAACTCAAATCACAGTTCTGGGATCGCGTTGGGAGAGTTTAAATGATCCTTTTCGTCATTCTCAGTATCATTCCTTCCCGAGCAGTAAGGAGTCTCATTCTGCTCCCAAATGAAATAAACCGCAATTTCGTCCTGCACTCCAAAGCTGACAGGGAGCTCATCTCCCCCCCCCCCAAACACACACACTAAAAAGGATCTCTTCGAAGCCCCCGTAAACTGACTAGAATCTCCTCGCAGCCGCGAAACTAAGCGAACAATTTGTTTTCCCTTCCACAGCTCCAAATGGCAGGCATTGCCTTGCAATCCCCTCCGACTGCCAAGGGTTCGGCGGTCGCCCTCACCTGACAGTCGGCTGGTCTTCAATAAGAACGTAGCTTGCTTGCAGCCCCCAAAACTTACGAGGAGCTCTCTACGCCTCCTCCCCCCTCCCACTGACAGGAACCTTTTTACGCCCCAAACCTGATTTAAAAATGTCCAGGATCGCAAACGCTACAGAGATCTCTTCATGCCCGAAGCTGCAGGGGGCAAGCCCTCAGGGCGCAGAGCTCAGCCCCAGGGACTCGCCAGCGGCTGGGCTCGCTCCGGGGCAACCCAGCTCTGCGCTAAGCACAGGCTAGCCGGGCCAGTTCCGGCCCGAGGCGGCGCGCGCTGAATGCTGGGATTGCCGCTGCCAAACAGTGAAGCTGACTTGCCTTCTCCTAGAAACCGCATGCCGCGTCACGCCGTGCCCGTGCTCGGACCGGGCTTGCGGGCAGTGTCCACCTCAGCCCTCCCACCGGCTTGCACCTTAGAGCCTTCTAGAGACCCAGGTCTCAGCCGGGGCTGGGGAGGGGGGCGGGGGGCGGGGCCGCCGGACGCACTGGCAAGTGGCTTTGTCGCTGCACCCTGCGCGAGACAGGCTTGCCGGGGCTGGAAAAAAAAGACCGCCGGAGAGGTCGCCAAGAGAGCCCACTATCCGGGGGGTTGTAGGAGATTCAAAGCAATCAATAAAGTTTATTCAAAATCACGAGGCAGTTGAGGCGGAGGGGGGTGGAGAGATATGGTAAACAGCTACCATATTGAGAGTGGCGGCGTCCTAGGAAGAGACGAGGCCGCCGCCATCTTAGGAGGCTCGGGCACGGGAGGTGAAGGTGGAGCCCCCGCACGTCAAGCCGGCGGCTCTTGCGTGACGTCACGGGGCGGGGCGACACCTCGAGGGAGCCTAGGCTGTGCGCCTCTTCTAGGTGGTCCAATTGCGCTGAAGACCTTGAGCTGATAGGCGGGGGAGCCGCCATCTTAGGCGAGGCGGTAGTTTGGCTCCATTTTGAGTGGGGCCTGGAGCGTAAGTCTTCCGTAACCCCGGGTAAACACGGAGTTGGAAAAAAAAAAAAAAGCCAAGTCCGCACCTTCCTCCGTCCGCCCTCTGAACACTCGCCTTCCCTCCCTAGTCTCCTCCTCTGGGAGGAGGTGAGGGCCGTGGCTCCAGACTGCAGGCAGAACTGTCACATAGGGCTGCGGGGGCGGGTTTCAGCCTTGGGAGACACCAGCTACGCCCTCCAGCTCCTGTCCATTGAGCCCTGTTAGTGGACGAGGTCCTTTTCCCACGGTTGGAGGTATCATTTAATCTTCACTCAGTGAGAGGAAAAAACTGCCATTATCACCAAATGAAGAAACAGGTTTAGAGAAGGAAAGTGGTTTGAGAGCCTGGGAATTTAAAAAAAAAAGTCTTTTCCCCCAACAGGCTCTTCCCAGGGTCTCTGTCATGAACCATGCAGGTTCAATTCCATGAGAAGCAAAAATCAGTTTAATGCTTTCCATATATTTGTACCAGGATTTTCAGACTGCTTTACGGTGGCACTGTTTGAATTTTCTTTTTCTTCAGACATTAATGAAATATCACTAGTTCTCTTACTATTACCACTTTCTTGCAGGATCTCATTACTTTATAGAAGAAAGTGTATTAAAAATTGTTTTCTGGGGCTGGTGAGATGGCTCAGTGGGTAAGAGCACCCGACTGCTCTTCCGAAGGTCCCGAGTTCAAATCCCAGCAACCACATGGTGGCTCACAACCATCCGTAACAAGATCTGACGCCCTCTTCTGGAGTGTCTGAAGACAGCTACAGTGTACTTACATATAATAAATAAATAAATCTTAAAAAAAATGTTTTCTGGAAATGGAAAGATGGCTCAGAGGTTAGAAGCACTGACTGCTCGTCCAGAGGACCCAGGTTCAATTCCCAGCACCCACATGTCAGCTCACAGCTGTCTGTAACAGGGGACCTGACACCCTCACATAAGACACACATGCAGGTAAAACACCAAAGCACATAACATAAAAAAAAGAAATTTTAGAAAAAAAATATTTTCTTACCAAAAGAGGAAAAGTGGTATGGAAAAAAAAATATGTGTAAAACAGTTTTCTGGCTGGCAAACAGATATACAGGGACAAAAGTGTCCTTGTCAGAGAAAAATAATTTCCCTCGTCTTGTTTCCCCATTTCTCCTTTCCTCTCCACCTCAGCCTCAGCTTCTTGGGTGCTGTGATTATCATTTGGTGGAGAACTCTTTAAAAACCATCTGAGAGAATGGGGCAAGAGAGTGACAAATTTAACAAGAAAGGAAAGAGGGAGGAAAGAAAATGAAGAGTAAAATAAGCTAAGCCTCATGGGCTGCTTGCTGTTGTAAGCTATGCTGCAGGGAGTCTAAGAGGATATATAAAGATTTCCTAAGGCCCTCGATACAGCTCAGTTGGTAGGATATTGCTTAGTATCCACAAACCCCCAGCATTCAATTCTCGGAACTGCATAAACCTTGGGTGGTAGCCCATGTACTCAGGAGGATCAGAAGTTCAAAGTCATCCTTATCTACAACAGTTCTAGGCCAGCCTGGGATACATGAAATCACGCTCAAAAACAAAGTTTAATAACATTGTATACAAAAATAAGGCTCATGAACAGTGGTGGCATACGCCTTTAATCCCAGCACTCTGGAGGCAGAGGCAGACAGCTATCCGTGAGTCCAAGGCCACCCTAGTGTACAGAGAGAGTTCCAGGACAGCCAGGGCTGAACACAGAGAAATCCTGTCTAGAAAAAACAAAAAACAAAAACAACGACAAAAATTGAGGTGCACAAATGCATGGAGGCACATGGGGAGTCATACTGTAAGAAGGTAAATCAAGAGCTATTATAATACAAAATGCAAGAGTTTAGATTTTGTCTTTTAAGGAATAAGAAACTACTGAAATTTTAAAATGGGGGAGGGACCACAATTGCCTGAGAGTATATATGGGAATCAAATGTGTGCAGGACTATATAAAGGTAAGAAGAGGGTACTGGATCGCACAGAACTAGAGTTAGAGGAGATATGAACTGCTGTCTTAGGGTTTTACTGCTGTGAACAGACACCATGACCAAGGCAACTCTTATAAGAACAACATTTAATTGAGGCCGGCTTACAGGTTCAGAGGTTCAGTTCATTATCAAGGCAGGAACATGGAAGCATCCAGGCAGGCATGGTGCAGGCAGAGCTGAGAGATCTACATCTTCATCTGAAGGCTGCTAGTGGAAGACTCACTTCCAGGCAGCTAGGGTGAGGGTCTTAAGCCCATGCCCACAATGACACACCTACTCCAATAAGGCCACACCTTCTAATACAGCCACTCCCTGGGCCAAGTATATAGAAACCATCACAACTGCCTTGGGTCATGGGAACGGAACCAAGACTCTCTGTAAGAGTAGTAAGCACTCGTAACCACTGAGTTATCTCTCTAGTAACTGAACTGTCTTTGCTCCTTAGCCAGAGTAGTATGCAATTTTATTAGGACCTGAAACATATTTTGAGATGTTATAGATCAGTTAATACTAAAGTTGGCTTCAAAGACATGCAGTAAGAATGTTTTTAGGGATAAATTCAGCACCACATATGAATGTCCTAGCTAAACAAACTAAATATAACGCCAAATGAACTTATTAGGTAAACCTCAAAATTTTGTTTTGGTTTGGTTCTTTCCAGACATGGTCTCACTATGTAGCTCTAGTTGTCCTGGAACTCACTATCACTATGTAGACCAGGCTGGCCTTGAACTCATGGAGATCTGAATGCCTTTGCCTCTGGAATTCTGGGATTAAAGGCATGGGCCACTATGCCTGAATGAACCTCAATTTTTTCTAAGGTTTCTCTAATACCCCCTAACATAAAGAAAACTATGAGGAGGCTCACAGTGGAAATGAACAGTTTGACTAAACTGCAGACACATAGCCATGTGACAGTATAGCAAGATGACAATACTTGCAGCTTAAGCCTTTTAACTTTACAAAGAATCAGGAATGGGGACTGGAGGGAAAAAAGGAGAAAGGATATCAAGATAGTGAGTGGGGCCAGAAAATAGTTTGGTAATCTGGATATTTTGGAGGCTGAATAGGCAGACCTTTAGGTGTAATTGAAAGCTGAAGTGGATGAGGAAAAGAGATAGGAGTTCATTTCTGAGTTTAGTGTCAGAATGAGTGAATGGATGGTACCACTGACTAAGCCAGGGTATACAGAAAAAACAGGTTTTGTAGGGACAAATAAAATGTAAGTTTAAATTGGATTATGTTAAGGCATATGTGTCAGGCAGTGGTGGCACACGTCTTTAATTCCAACACTTGGGAGGCAGAGGCAGGTGAATCTCTTGAGTTTGAAGTCAGCCTGGTCTACAGAGTGAGTTCCAGGATAGCCAGGGCTACACAGAGAAACCCTGTCTCAGAAAAAAAAAAGGCACATGTATGGAACTCACTGAATCATCATTCTCTTTTTTCTTCTTCCTTCCTTTTCAGTTCTTCTTCCATTCTTTTGTTTTGTTTTGTTTTTTTCCTTCTTGCTCCAGCCCTGCTCACTCCGGCCCAAAGATTTATTTATTATAAGTAGGTACACTGTAGCTGTCTTCTGACACACCAGAAGAGAGGATCCCATTACAGATGGTTGTGAGCACCACGTGGTTGCTGGGAATTGAACTCAGGACCTCTGGAAGAGCAGTCAGTGCTCTTAACCGCTGAGCTATCTCTCCAGCCTTTGGTTTGTTTGTTTTTTTTTAAATTTATTTATTATTATTTTCTTTATTTACATTTCAAATGCTATCCCGAAAGTTCCCTATACCCCCCCACCCCTGCTCCCCTTTTGAGACAGAGTTTCACTGTATAACCAAGATGGCCTCAAATTTATTATGTAGCCTAGGCTAGCCTCTAACTCATGCTCCTTCTTTCCCTATATTGTTGTAGGACGCAATCAACAATTCTTTTTCTTTTTCTGAGATACAGCTTCCCTGTGTATCTGGCTGTTCTGGAACTCGATCTGTAGACCAGGCTGGCCTCAAACTTACAGAGATCAGCCTACTTCTACCTGCTGAGTGCTGGGATTAATGATGTGTACCACTACTGCCCAGGCAAAATTATATTAGTTTTATTTGTATGCGAGTGTTTCGTTTTATATGAATGTCTGTGCTCATGTGTAAGCTTGTTTCCTAAAGAAGTCAGAGAAGAGTGTCAGAGTCCCTGGAAATGAAGTTGAGTATGATTGTGAACCACATTGTGCTACTGAGAGTTGAACCCAGGTCTTACAAGAACAGCCAGCAGTTTGTTTGTTTTTTATTTATTTATTTATTTATTTATTTATTTTGCTTATTCACTTTACATCCTGCTCACTGCCCCCTCCTGGTCACTGCCCCCCCCACAGTCCTTTCCTCTCTTTCTTCTCTGAGTGGGTGGGGCCCCTTGATATTGCCACACCCTAGCACTTCAAGTCTCCCACTGAGGCCAGAGAAGGCAGCCCAGCTAGTAGAATATATCCCATGGACAGGAACAGCTTTTGGGATAGCCCCTGCTCCAGTTGGTGGGATTCGCATGAAGGCCAAGGTGCACATCTGCTACATATGTGCAGGGAGGCCTAGGTCCAGCCTGTGCATGCTCTTTGGTTGGTGGTTCAGACTCTGAGAGCCCCAAGGGTCCAGGTTAGTTGATTCTGTTGTTCTTCCTGTGGAATCCCTATCGCTTTGGGGGCCACCTCTCCCAACAGTTCTTTATTAACCAGCACCAGGCACTGTAGTAGGTGCTGAGGATGATAATGAATGATAAAATAAAGGTTCTCTCATGTCTATTGTGCACATGCTATTCTAGACACCAGGAATTCTGGAATGAATAAAACAGACAAAAATCCATGTTCTTGTGACTCACATTCCAGTAAGGGAGACAGACAATACAGTCAAATAAGATAATTCTGAAGTGTAATGAATGCTATCAGGGAAGCAGGACAAGTTACAAAATAGAGAATGATCCAGAGAAAAAGCTACTTTAGATAGTGTAGACAAGGGAGGCCTCTCTGAGACTGTGTCTTGTGAGTTTAGACCTGAATATTAAGAGCTAGCTAGGGACAAAATAGAATCAAAAGTGTAAAAGCCCTAAAATAGTAGTGGAAGGAGCTGGTGTGGTATAGGTAAGGATTAGAATAGAATCTGTAGACACGAATAAGAAACTATACATGGACTCTTCAGAAGTATACAACATAGTGAATAAGGTAAGGTAACATTAACAAAATAAAGGGTGAAATATGGCAAAGCCTAAATGGGAACAACTGTGTGATGACAAAGGTCACAGTTAACCTACAGAGGTATGCAATTCCTTTCCCCAGAAAAATTCTCTGCATTGTTCTTGAGAGATGAAAAAGAGAGGCTAAAAGATATGGTGAAATGCTGAATTTCAAGAAACTCAACCCAAGGCAAGTCTGAGTTGCTAACAAAGGACTCCTAACACTGTCAAGGAAGGGAATCAGCCTGCTGTTGCCCTGGAAGTGTGTGGTCTGGCCGCTCTCAAAATATAGTATGTGATCTGAATTGGTTCCCATAGCCCAAGGTTGCTCTGGAAACCTTCCTCTCACAATACATGTCCACTTAATACTTCTAAGCATTTAATTAGACAGATAATTGAATGCATTTAATCAGATAGCTACTGACAACCTGGGTGACTCATACCCTGCTAGAGAGGATCCCAGAAAGGATCTTTCCAATTCATTTTTCTTCAAAAACGTAGATCTATCTGTCATAATAGAATGTGATGAGAACTAAAGTGAACATCAGCATCTGTGAAAAGAGAAGGGAACAGAATGGGGCGAAAGGAAAGGATAAGATGAGAAAGATTAGTTTGTTTCAAAACCGACTTAAAAGCACAGAAGGGCAAATAGCAACGTTAATAGCACTTCTCTGAACATGGGCTTGCATATAGCCCAGCAGGGTGGTACTGTCCTGTAACCCCAGCTGCTCAGGAGCCTGGTGAAGGGAGGTTGCAGCAAGTTTAAGACCTGCCTAACAGAGTGAGTTTAAAGCCATCTGGGACAACTTAGTGAGTTGTAGTCCTGGCTGTCCAGGAGCTCCATATGTAGACCAGGCTGGCCTCAAGCTCACAGAGATACTCCTGCCTCTGCCTCCAGAATGCTGGATTAAAGGCATGTACCACCAGGCTCAGCTTCAAAATAAAACTTTGTAAAAGGTTGAAGATGTAGCTCTGGTACATTGTTTGCCCAGTATGTGAAAGGCTCTGTAAATAACACCCAGTCCATAATAAAGAAGTAAATAAATAAACAATAATAGAAATTCTTTAAATGTTAATCCAGTCCTCTACCCTTGAGGTAGATACCAGTAGCATCTCCATTTTGTGGATGAGGAAACGGACTGAAAACACTTTCTAATTTACTTGCTCCAGGTCATACAGTATGTATCCACTTAAGCTGGGTTTCCTAATGATGCAGGTTGTAATGGTTAACATTGTCAGTTTAACATCTTAGAACTAGAATCATCTCAGAATAAACCTCTAGCTATGTCTGTGAGGAAACTTCTAGGTTGGATTACTTAAGGTGTGAAGATCCAAATGAATTGTGGGTAGCACCATTCCATGGGCTGGGGTTCTAGCTAAACCAAAAGGGGAAGAGCACAAGCTAGATACCCACTTCCAGCTCTTGTTTGCTGACAGTGGATAAAATCTGGTTAGCCACCTCACATTCCACTTGCCATGACGCCCATACATTTATAGTGCTGAGCCTAAAGCAACCCATCCTTCCTAACATAACTGTTTTCAAGTATTTTGTCACAGCAATGAGAAAAATCAGCTAACACACAGCCCCAAAGTCCAGGTTCTTATCTCCTTAGTTGTACCACTGCTGTATATTTTATAGCAACTGATATATGGATGAATGAGATAGGGTAATCAGCAAGTTTTTTGTATAATTTAAGTCAGAAACCAAGTATGGTTTGTATAGTCTTAGAAAACAAATCAGGATGATAATCCACGTACCAAACCTGGCAGCTAAGAATACATAGTCTGAAATTATAAATGATATAGAAATGAACAAGCCATTTTATAATTTATTTTATGATCTCTGTAATCTACAGCATATTACAGTGGGTAATGTTGTATGGATTTAGATTTAAAACTGAACTCAGACTGAATACAGTGAAAACTGATTAGTACAGAGAATTCAGTCTTTTGGGGGAAAATGTATAAGAATCATCAGCTATGGGCTGGTGAGATGGCTCAGTGGGTAAGAGCACCCGACTGCTCTTCTGAAGGTCCCGAGTTCAAATCCCAGCAACCACATGGTGGCTCACAACCATCCATAACAAGATCTGACGCCCTCTTCTGGAGTGTCTGAAGACAGCTACAGTGTATTTACATAAAATAAATAAATAAATAAATAAATAAATAAATAATGGTTTTTTTTTTTTAAAAAAAAAAAAGAATCATCAGCTACAGATATACTTAAGTTTTTCATTTTGAAATAATTTATCAGAAAATTATCTCTATGGGCTGGTAATGTAGCTCAGTGGTACAAAACTTGACTAGCAGGCTCTGGATTAAATCTCCAGTGCTGAGAAAAGGGTTTATTTAGGCCAGGAGTGGTGGTGTACACCTATAATCCCAGCTTTTGGTAGGCAGACGAAAGTGGTTGCTGCAAATTCCAGACCAGTCAAGGCCACATAGTGAAACCCTATCTAAAAAAGAGAAGTATATCCCAATGGACTGGAAAATGTAGTTCAGTTGTAAAGACTTGCCAAGCATGCACAAGGCCCTGGGATTCATTCCAGCATCTAAAAACGTAGGATGGTGGAAGGAGGAGTATATCAAAATGTCATAGTATACAAAATACATTTTTTTTAAGTGCTCATGATGAAAAACCAGAGCCTGAGCCTTGGATCAAGCTCTCTGTCATGAAATAATACACCTAGCCCTATAAACTACTCTTTTCTAGGAATATTTTTATTGACTCTTTGGCATTTCATATGTGTATGTGGTGGTACAAATAAGAATGACCCTCATAAGTTCATGTATTTAAATACTTAGTTGTAAAAAAGGGGGAGTGGCACTACTTAGGTTTAGGAGATTGGCCTTATTGGGGGTAGGTGTGACCTTGTTGAAGGAAGTGTGTCACTGGGCCTTGGCTTTGAGGTTTTAGAAGTTCAAGCTAGGCCCAGTGTTTCTCTATTCCTGCTGCCTGGGCATCCAGATCCAGACCTCTCAGCTACTTCTCTAGCACTATGTCTGTCTATGTGCCACCATGCTTCCTGCCATAATGACAATGGACTAAATCTCTGAAACTCTAAATCCCAAATAAATGCTTTCCTTTATAAGAGTTACCATGGTCATGGTGTCTCTTCACAGCAATAGAACACTAAGACAGTATACAATGTATTATCATCACATTCACACCAACTCCCCTCCCCCACTCTCCCAGGAACTCCCCAGCAGGTCCCCTCTCACCTTCCCTTCCTTTCCTTTTTTCCTGTAACCCATTGAGTCTTACTAATACTACCTATTGGAATGTTGACAGATCTTGTGGGCTTGGTCTTCTGTTCAGGTCTTGTGGAGGTGAACAAACTTCTCTGAAAAAATGCCATTAATAGTGATACTAACAGGCACATCTTAAAGTGAAAAATCATCAAATATTATAGTGGTTTTATAACTGATGTTGGTTTCAATTACATTAAAATTGAAGTTGTGGACTGAGGGTGTGGCTCAGTAGTCGAGCATTTATCTAGCATGCACAAATGCTGTGTTCAATCCCCCAGCACTGTAAGGAAACAAACAAAAAAGTTGCTAAAAATATAAATATTGGTGACCAAATGATTGAATTTGCAGAAAAATGAGCCAAAAAAAAAATCTCATGACTAAGAAGTTACATTAACAACATTTTTTTTGTTTGTTTTTGTTTTTTGAGACAGGGTTTCTCTGTGTAACCCTGGCTGTCCTGGAACTCACTCTGTAGACCAGGCTGGCCTCGAACTCAGAAATCTGCCTGCCTCTGCCTCCCAAGTGCTGGGATTAAAGGCATGTGCCACCACCACCCAGCCATTCACAACATTTTTATTATATAAAGTTATGATGAAAATATTGTTCTAGAATTGATAGTTTATGCATTGCTTTATATTGTTATTACCCCTAATATCTTGTACAAGTAATGCAATAATTTGTTAAAAACCTTCTTAAGAATCTTGAATGTGCTTCCCTCCTATTTTCCTGCCTTTTGAATGAGAAGCATTTCATTTTCAATTTGCACATGCCCAACAAAATTAGTGGTTCCCACACCTGCTTGGTGGTTTTGGTGGGCTTAACTTGGATTACAGTGATTCAGACATCTCCAAACACCTCTCCATTGATAGTAGGTGTGTGTGTGTGTGTGTGTGTGTTTGTATGTATGCGTGTGTGGTGGGGTGACTAGATGTAGTATAATAAAACAGAAATGAAAAGACTAATGTAGATATTTGTCATTTTCACATAAACAGAATTATATTTCATTTTGTGGCCAATTGCTTTTATCACTTGAAGGAAGGCCTTTCTTAAGAATGATTCTTACAGCCTACTAGGGATTCTTTCATTTTCATGGGTCCCTGATGGATAAAGTGGCTGTATTTGTTCACTTTTATAGGGATACAATGAACATGGTAGTATGGGCAAAATTGCGGCCAAGTGTGTTTCTCTAGGTCCACATTCAAGGGTGGGTTATTGAGTCATACAGTAAAGGTGTTTTCAGTTATAATATGCACTAACTATTAAAGGTAGGAATGTAGCTCCATGATACAGCACTTGCCTTATGTACATAAGCCTCTGGATTTGATGCTAATACCATTTTTTAAAGAAAACAATGCATACTGCTAAATTGTCATTATAAAGGAATATGCCAATTTTTACTCTTATCAGGAGTACATCTCCACATTTTTTGATTTTCCTAAAAATATGGCTTTAGAAGTACTTTAAATTATTCGTCAATCTGAAAAGTGAACAATTATAATTTGTCTTTGTTTTCTTTCCTCTTATATTATTTTATTTTTAGACAGGATCTCAGACTGTAGTCCATGCTGGACTCAAATAGCCCTGGCTTCCATAGTGCTGGGATTTTTAGGCATAAGTTACTATATCTAGACTGCTTCTATTTTTATTGTTATCATTAGCATATATTGGTTGTACAAACAACAAATGTTGGCAAGAGCATACTGCGGTTATTATTCAGTGCTAATGAAAATGCTGCTCATTGACTTGACTGCTCCCAGGCCCATGCTCAGCTCATTTTTATACAGCTAGGCCCACCTGCCCATGCAAATCAATGTGTAACAACAAGAAGAAAAGTAACCAGTACCACTTCAAAAATTAAAAATAGAACTATTGTGTGAGGCCAGGCATGGTGGTACAAACCTGTTATCTCAGCACTCAAAAGTTAAGAGAAGAGCATGACCATAAATTCAAAGCCAAATTGGGCTACATAGATTAGTTCAAAGCCAGCCTGAGCTACAGATTCAAACTTCTATATGATCTAGCCATACTTCTTCCGGAAGAAGTCGCTTAATATAAGCCTAAAAGTGATATAACATTAAGCTTAATAATAGGGATACCTAGCCTATGATGGTGGCTCAGGACTTTAGTCCCAGCACTTGGGAGGCAGAGGCAGGTGGATCTCTATGAGTTCAAGACCAGCCTGGTGTACAGAGTGAGCTCCAGGACAGCTAAACAGAGAAATTCTGTCTCAAAACAAACAAAATAACAAACAAAAAAACAAAAAATAGGGATACCTGCATATCTATCTTTGCTGAGGAACTTCATAATGAACAATTATAGGACCAGCCTAAAATGTCCATCAAAAATGAAAGGGCAAAAGAAATGTAGTTAGTTACACACAATGAAGTTTTATTCAGCTATACAGAAGAATGTAATTATTTCACTTGAAGGAAAATGGAAGAATCTGAGGCTGGGTAATCCAACAGTGGTAGTGTGGATGCTGGAGGCAAAGAACCTGGTTGCTACTCAGTCCATGAAGCAATCGCTGCTGAATACCTACCTGGAAGATTCCTGGAATGTCATTGTGTCAGTCCACACTGGAACCTGAATAAGTTGGATTCTGATCTTATCAGAGAATGGCAGCAGGAGCAGAGATAGACATAGCCAACAGCAAGAAAGGCAGGCATTGATGCTGGCGGGCAAGTATGCAACACTGTTTTCTTTGGATCTCTGTGTCTGAGTCACAGGTGGAAAGTAGCCTGGTATGGGGGAGATCATCTTCCCTCAGTTAATTCTGCCTGGGAATACCCTGGAAATACCTTAGTTAAACAAAACAAAACAAAACAAAACAAACCCATATCTCCTAATTGATTTTAGACCCAATCAATTTTACAATCAAAATTAACCATCATGACCCTTAATTCTTAACTTGTTTATGGCTTGTGTTGACATGAAGAAGTATGAATATTGATAAGGTCATGTGAGATGTTTATATCAATCTTTTTATGGCTTCTGTTTTGTTCATTATATTTTTCCCTGTACAACTCTATTTTCTATTAATTACATTTTTAGTTAATTTATGAAGTAGTGTGTGTGTGTTTATCAAGACATGGTTTTTCTGTGTAGCTCTTTCTGGCTGTCCTTGAACTCATTCTGTAGACCAGGATGGCCTCAAATTCACAGAGATCCACCTGTTCCTGCCTCCTGAGTTCTGGGTTTAAATGTGTTTGTCACCAGGCGTGGATTATATATTCTGTTTGGTTTAGCCTTCACCCACCCCCAGCTCCACACCCACCCCAATTTAAGCCTTTCCATGATAGTATTCCCCCTCTCAACTTTCATATCTTATGTGTTTTCACCCAGGGCCTTCCATCCATGCCCCCATGGCTCCTTTCTTGCTTCCAGGCCTCTACATGTACTCAGTCTTACTTGAATACAGAAATCTAAAAGTACATATGAAAGAGAACACATGGTGCTTTGTCTTTTGGGGCCTGGGCTATTTTACTCAGTATGTTCTCCAGTCCTCATTTTCCTGTGAATTTCATACTTTCACTTTTCTTTACAACTGAAAACAAGTTCATTGTGTGTATGTACACCATTTTCATTTTCTGTTCCCCAGTTGACAGATATCCAGTTTGTTTCTCTTTTCTTCTTATTGTGACTAGAACAGCAATGGCCATGGCTATACAAATAGCTCTTTAGACTCTACAGTGTAGTAGGCTATAGAACCCTTGAGTATATGCCCAGGGGTGGTATAGTTGCATCAGTTCTGTTTTTAGCTTTTTGAGGAACCACACACTGATACCAATAGTGGCTGCACTACTTTACATTTGCACCACTGGTGAATAAAAGTTTCCTTTTTTCCACATTCTTATCAGCATTTGAAGTCATTAGTTTCCTTGGTGATAGCCTGTAGGCATACATTTTGTGCAACCCACTTTTTTTCTTTTTTTATTAGAGATTTTCTTTATTATATTTCAAATGGTATCCCGAAAGTTCCCTATACCCTCCCCCCGCCCCTGCTCCCCTACCAACCCACCCCCACTTCTTGGCCGTGGCATTCCCCTGTGCTGGGTCATATAAAGTTTGCAAGACCAAGGGGCCTCTCTTCCCAATGATGGCCGATTAGGCCATCTTCTGCTACATAT
>NC_034613.1:129413296-129420938 GCF_900095145.1 Mus pahari | reverse complement strand
CCATGAGCATGGGAGATCTTTCCATCTTCTGAGATCTTCTTCAATTTCTTTCTTTAGGGATTTGAAGTTCTTATCATACAGATCTTTCACTTCCTTAGCAACCCACTTTTAATAAGGGTTCAACCTCTCCTCTAGCCCAGCACCCAGCAGAGGTAGTGGAAGAGAAATGTTATTAGGATGTGGGGGAAGTGGACCTTATCAGCAATAGTTCTTTGGGGGCGAACTCAATCTTCTTGGGCAGCAGTTCAGTCCCATAGCAAATACCAAATATGGTTCAGCAGCTGCAGACCTGTTCTCTAGGCAGGCAGACACCAGGCATGAACCAGCAGCTACAGTCCAGTCCTTTCAGCAAGCAGACACCAGGCAGCTGTAGTTCAATCCTGAAGAAACCACTAGACTCCCCAACTGGTCTGAGGCAAAGACTCAGAAGCAGCAAGCTGCTGTAGGAACTTCACAAACAGTTCTTGGGCGAGCTTCTCTCAATGGTGGCATTATCACAAATTGAGCTCAACAACACTATGGAAGGTGAATCAATACATGCATGTCTTTAGTGAACAATAATGAGGCAATGCAAACCAGTGCTCAGTGCTCATCTCCCACTGTCTGTGAGGTTATATTTTTACTCCTTCATCAAGTGTCCTTTCACATGTTTCCTATATCCAAACATTCTTTCACCTGTGTCTGCTTCAGGAAAATAGCCTTTCATGTGCTTGCTCTAGAAGATATCCTTTCACCTGTGTGCCCCAGCAAAACATCATTTGACATAACTAACTTTCCAAAGAAATTAGAAGTTTCCACTTCAGAAGCCATTCTGACTTGGATGAGATGATATCTCAAAGTAGTTTTAATTTGTATTTCCCTGGTGGCTAAGAATGTTGAACACTTTTTTAAAAGTATGTATTTGCCATTTTTTGCTCCTTCTTTTGAGATCCCTGTGTTCAATTCCATAGATCATTTTTTAAAATTAGGTTGTTTTCTTGATGTTTAATTTTCAGCTATTTTTTATAATAATCTATCTTTGAAATTATTATATAATTGAATTTCTTCCTCCCTTTTCTCCCTACAACCCCTCCAATGTTCTCCACTTCTCTAGAAATTGCTTTTTATATATATATATATATATATATATATATATATATATATATATATCTCCCTAAATATATAAATACAACCTGCTCAGGTCATATAATGTTTCCATATATGCTCTCAGTGCTGAACACTTAATGAATCCTTTATATATTATAGATATTCATTTCCTGCCTAGTGTACAGCCAACAAAGGTTTTGTTCTATTCTCAATTGTCTCTTCTGATGCTCAGGAGCTTTTTGTTTAGTTCCACTTATTGATTGTTGGTTTTATTTCCTGAATGACCAGAGTCCTGTTCAGAAAGTCTTTACCAGTGCCTGTAACTTGAAGCATACTGTCTACTTTCTCCTCTAATAGTTTCAGGGATTCAGGCCTTATGTTGAGGTCCTTGATCCATTTGGAGTTGATTTTTATGCAGGGTGAGACATAAGGATCCAGTTTCATATTTGTATGTCTTGATATCCAGCTTACCCACACTATTTGATGAATGTGTTATCATTTGTATAGTGTGCATGTTTTGGCATGTGGCAAAATGAAGTGGCTGTAGTTGTGTGGGTCTACCTGGATTGTTCTATTGATTTATGTTTGGTTTTGTACCAGTAACATGCTGTTCTTATCAACATACCTTTGAAGTATAGCTTGAAATCAGACATTGTGCAATATTCTCTTTGGTCAGGATTACTTTGGCTATCTGGGTCTTTGTGCTCCCATATGAATTTTTCAGATTTTTGTTTTATTTCTGTGAAGAATGCTGCTGGAATTCTTTTTTTTTTTTTAGTTGAGTTGAGTTTTAGTAAATTTGTAGATTGATTTTGGTAGGATAACCATTTTCATAATATTATTTCATTATTCAAGCATTGGAGGTTACCTTGCTTTTTTGTTGTTACTTGTTTGGGTTTTGTTTTGTTTTGTTTTGTTTCTATTTCTGCAATAAAGACCATGGCCAAAAGCAACATGAGGAAGAAAAGCTTTGTTTTATCTTACATTGCTACATCACAGTCCATCACTGACAGAACTCAAGGTACGAGCCTGGAGGAAAGAATTGAAGCAGACCCAGGGAGGAATGCTGCTTACTGGCTTGCTTCCCATGGCTCACTCATCTAGTGTACAACTCAAAACCACCTGCCCAGAGGTGGCACTACTAACAGTGAGCTGGATACTCCCAATATCAATCATCAATTAAGAAAGTGCCCCACAAGTATAACTTTTAGTTTTTTCAAAACTTTTTTTTAAAGATTTATTTATTATACATAATTACACTGTAGCTGTCTTCAGACACTCCAGAAGAGGGCGTCAGATCTTGTTATGGATGGTTATAAGCCACCATGTGGTTGCTGGGATTTGTACTCCGGACCTTTGGAAGAGCAGTCGGGTGCTCTTACCCACTGAGCCATCTCACCAGTCCCCAAAACTTATTTTTAACGATGGTTCTTAAACACTTTAACCTCCCTTGTAGCCCACCACCTACCAGAGGTAGTAGAAAAGAAAGGATAGGAGGGTGTGGACCTGTCTAGAAAGGGTCTTTGGAGCAACTCCTATCTGTGTTGTCTGGAAATCAGGAGTTCAGTTCACAAATTAGCAGTGGCAGCTCAATCTACCCTCAACCTCAGCTCGAGTCAGCAGGAGGGACCAAGAGGAATGCGAGGAACAGTTCTCAGCTGTGCCTCTCAGTGAAGCAAAAATCAGTGAAGCAAAGATCAGCGAAGCATTCAGACTAACAGCTGTTGCACAGCTAGCTGTACCAGCAAGCCTACCTCAGCCACTCTGTCACTATCCATTGAGTTCTTTTTATACTCCTAAACATCTTGTGTCCTCCACGTGTCTTAACTCAGCACATGTGTCTGTATCAGCTGACATCACTTTGTCAATCACCCTGAGTCTGAGGAAGCAACAATAAACTGTGGCACACCACCAGAAGGTTGTTTGTTTGCTTTGTTGAATTTCCCTCTATAAAATCCCAAAAATCTAACTCAACTATGCATAGTAAGGTGGACCAATGCATGCATGTTGTTAGTGAAGAATCCTTTATCACGTGTCCTTTCATGTGCTTGCTTCAGCACAACATCTTTTCACTTATGTCTGCTTCGGCCAAATGTTCCTTCACAAGTATGCCTTAACCTTTCACATGTGTCCACTTTAGCCAAAAATTCCTTCATGTGTTTACCCCAGCAAAACACCATCCAAACAACTTTCCAAAGAACCCTTAAGTTTCCACTTCACACAGACTTGCCTACAGGCCCATCTGACGAGAGAGGGCATTTTCTCAATTGAGAGTCTCTCATCCCAGATGGTCAAGGCTTGTGTCAAGTTGGAAAAAAAAAACCTAGTCAGCATAGAGGTCTTCGAATGTCTTCCTCAATTTCTTCAGTGTTTTAAAGTTTTCATTGTAGAGGTCCTTCACTTCCTATTTAGATTTACTCAAAGATATTTTTTTTTTTTTGGTTTTTTCGAGATAGGGTTTCTTTGTATAGTCCTGGCTGTCCTGGAACTCACTTTGTAGACCAGGCTGGCCTCGAACTCAGAAATCCTCCTGCCTCTGCCTCCCGAGTGCTGGGATCAAAGGCGTGCGCCACCACGCCCGGCTCAAAGATATTTTTGATTCTACTGTGAGTGGGGTTGTTTCTCTGATTTCTTTTTTTTGGGGGGGGGATTTTTGAGACAGGGTTTCTCTGTATAGCCCTGGCTATCCTGGAACTCACTTTGTAGACCAGGCTGGCCTCGAACTCAGAAATCTGCCTGCCTCTGCCTCCCGAGTGTTGGGATTAAAGGCGTGTGCCACCACCCCCGGCCTCTGACTTCTTTCTTAGTACACTTCTCATTGATATATAGGAAAGATACTGATTTTAATGCTAATTTTGTGTCCTGCCACTTTACTAAAAGTATTTACCAGCTCAAGTAGGAATATTTCAACTTCCTTGTTTATTTGTTATCTTTTTATTTCCTTCTCTTGTCTTATTGCTGTAACTAAGACTTCAATCACTATATTAAATAGGAATGATCACCCTTGTTCTTTAGTACTGATGCTTCAAGTTTAGCATAATTTGGGCTATAGTTTTGTCATACCTACCCTTTATTACGGTGAAATACATTTGCACAGCTCCAGGTACAGGGGCAGTGAAGAAATAAAAAAACAAACACATAAGCATACAGTAAAGCTGGGCTCTCTGATAGAGAAGATGCAGCACCCCAGAATCTTAGTGTGTTTACTATATACAGTTAAACAGAGAGGCAGGGTTATTGCATATAGCTGAAAAAGGAGATGGGGTTATTTATATAAGGCTGAAAGAGAAGACAGGTTTAGCTTCTCTCTCTAAGAGGGATCTCTGTAGGGGATCAATCTTCAGTTAGTAAATATTCAGGTGTAGAAAGATATAGTGTACATTTTCTGCACACACTATCAACATTCACACATGGACCAGAGGGCAGCTTTGCCATCCTTCTGAGCCTTATCCTGGGAGAAAGGTGTTGTGATTTTCCCATGGATCTGAGGCTCTGGCTCTTGACTTGGC
This sequence comes from Mus pahari, assembly GCF_900095145.1. NCBI lineage: Eukaryota > Metazoa > Chordata > Mammalia > Rodentia > Muridae > Mus > Mus pahari. Next base: position 129,416,343 of record NC_034613.1, on the reverse strand, counting down.
TATGCCCAGGTTAACAATACACTTAGGCCTTCAAATATTCAGGGCTTCCCCTGATCCCCATATTCCCTCAATCCTTAGTATCTTCAGAGCTTTACATATATTTCATCAAAGGCCTTTTCTGCACTTATAGAGATAATCATGTGACTTCTGTCCATGAGTCCATTTATGTGATAAATTACATTGATTTACATAGGTGAATAATCCCTGAACCTTTGGAATGAAGACAACTTGATCACAGTTACTGATCTTTTTGATCTATTCTTGGAGTCCAATTGCAAGTATTTTATTGTCGAGAAATGTTTACATCTCTCTTCTTCAGGGGAAATTGGTCTAGAGTTATTATATGCTATTGTTGTATCTTTGTCTACATTTACTGGCTTCATGAAAAAGAGTTGGGAAGCATTCCTTCTGTTTTATGGAATAATTTGACAAGTATTGTTTTTCATTCTTTAATGGCTTGGCTAGAATTCTGCTTTGAATCTATCTGACTTTTGGGGTGGGGCAGATTTACTACTGCACCAATCTTGCTGCTTGTTACGGATCAATTTGAATGATATCATCTTGGTTTAACATCACTATATAATACATATTTATGAATTCATCTACTTTTAGATTTTCCAATTTGAATAAATGTAATTTTTTTAGGTATGATGATACTTTATAAATTTCATTGATATCTGTTTTAATCTTTCCCTTTTCATCTAAGAATCTTATTGATTTTGTCTTTTTTCTGTATTTGCTGGTGAATTTGATTAAGAGTTTGTCAATTTTGTTTATCTCTTCAAAGAGCCATTTTGTCCATTTCATCAATTATTGTTATTTATTTTTGCTATTGTTTATTTATGTTTCACTGGATTCTGCCATAATCTCAATTATTTTGATCTACTAGTTTAGGTATTGGTTTGTTTTTGTTTGTTCAATTTTTATAGATGTATCATTAAGTTAGGTATTCTGTAACATATGCATTTAGAGCTATAAAATTCCCTCATGTGTCTGCCTTCAATGGAATCCAATTTATTTAGGTGTTCACTTCTAGGAATTTGTTTCCTTCTTGATTTGTTCAATGGTTCCATCCATTATTTTCATTGTATCATGACTGTATCACTGTTATTATTATGACCCCCTATGTGTGTGTGGGTGGGTGTGTGTGTGTGCCATGGTGAGCATGTGGAAGTCAGAGAATAACTCTCAGAAGTTGGTTCTCTCTTTCCATTATGAGCTCAGAAGATCAAACTCATATTTTCTGGCTTCCCGAGGAAGTGGTTTTATCTGCTTAGTTATCTTGCCAGAGAAGGAATTGCTCCCACACGTTATCCAAGTGAGTTGCTTAATCTTCATGGGTCTGGGTATTCATGTTGTTTCACTTCCTGTTAACTTCTATCTTTATTCCAGTGAGGTTAGACAGAATACAGAAATTATTTCTATTTTCCTATATTTTTGAAACTTGCTTTACTTCCTACTATTTGGTCTATTTTAGCATATATAATCTATGGATGCTCAGATGAATGTGTATTCCCAAGTGTTTTGATGGAATGTTCTGTAAATGTCTGTTATGTACATTGATTTATGATGTCATTTAACTCATATGTTTCTCTATTTTTAAGTCTGGATGGTGAGTGTAGCATATTGAAGTCACCTACAATCTGTTTAAATTAACCAGTGAGTTAGTATCTAGTAATGTTTGTTTTATAAAATTAAGTGTTCAGTGTATTTATATTTAGGATTGTAATAACCCACTGATTCCAATTAGTGCTTCCTATGTGTGCATGGTTGTAAAGCACCATTTACTGGAGACTGTAGAAGAAAACTGACTCTTCTTCCCTGGCACCCACCAACTGCCAAAAGCACCCTGCATTTTCTTAAAATTATCACTGACTTTGTCTGAATGATTCGGTTCCATTACCTTGTCTTCAAGCCTTGATATTCTGTCCTCTACATGCTCCAGTAAGGCTTTCTCCTGGGTTTTTAAAAATTTGATTTGATACCTTTTCCCATCTATAGATTTGTTTCAGTCTGGGTTTTCTTCAATATTTCTCATTATTGAATACTATTTTTGTATCCTGAATTGACTTTCAAATTTCATGCAGCTATTTGTGTTCTCCTGGAATTCATTCAAATGATTATTGGTATGCTCTTTGAATTCATTCATGAGTTTATGCCTGACTTCTTTGAGTTCTCTGAACATATTTGTAATCATTTATTCTGAATTATTTTTCTGAAAATTTCTCTAAGTCCCTCTCATTGGTGGCCATTACTATGGTACTGTTTTTTGTTGTTTTGTTTAGGTTTTTATTTATTTATATTTTTGGCACGAGCACTGGTTGGGGGAGGTTCAAGACGGGGTTTCTCTGTGTAGCCCTGGCTCTCCTGTAACTTGCTCTCTAGACCAGGTTGGCCTTGAATTTAGAGATCCACCTGCCTCTCCCTCCTGAGTGCTGGGATTAAAGGCATGTGCCACCACTGCCCAGCTGGTACTGGTAATTTTGAAGGAGACAAATTATCTTGGCTTTTCATGGAACTTGTTGTTTTGCACTAGGACATGAACATCCGGAATACGTTTGTTTGTTAACTCCTCCTGTTCCTCCTGTGTTGATCGGGCATTTTGATTGGTGTTTGGTGTTTCCCCAGTTTGGTTCTTGTTGGCTCAGCTTGCTGACACTTGAATTTCAGTTGTGGGGTCACTCATTGCTGACATCTGGATGGGATAGCTAAGATTATCCCTGCATGGCTAGGGGTGGCGTGACCTTTTACTATATGCAGTGAGGAAGTGTTCAGGAGATGGAGTTGAGGCCTAGGTCATCCTCTGATCTCATGAGCCAAGGTGCTTGTAAAGTGACAGGGGTCCACTGATAACTGAAAGTCATATATATTCTGACCATATAAACCTCTATGCATACAGGGCTGGAGTGTAGGCCAAGAACAGAAATTGAGAGCTGTGCATTCTATTCCTAGGTCTCGAAGCAAATCAGAGTATATGCTGGGACTGGGAGCACATGATCTTGGTTTTCTCTCTCTCTCTCTCTCTCTCTCTCTCTCTCTCTCTCTCT
>NC_034613.1:129410598-129413061 GCF_900095145.1 Mus pahari | reverse complement strand
CTCAGAAATCCGCCTGCTTTTGCCTCCCAAGTGCTGGGATTAAAGGTGTGCGCCACCACACCCGGCTGATCTTGGTTCTCATAAGCCAGAGTGCATGCTGGAGTCAGGAGGGGGATGTGCATCCAGACAGCAGGAGTGCATTCTGGTATGTGTGAAATTAAGCTGTGGAAACTAGAGATTACTTACGTTAATTTATAGTTAGGGTGGCTGAGGTGCTCCAGCCTTGGTTAGGAGACGGCAGAATGGTGGGTGGGGTTAAAGCCTCTTGGCTTACTGACATCTGGGGAAATAGCCTGGGATTTACTGACCTCTGGGGCAACAGGAAGGGAGCAAACTCTCTGTGTTAAAGGAGTACTGACCTCTGGGGCAATGGGTAGGGGTCAAAGCCTCTGTGGTGCAGACATGCTAGCCTCTGGGATGACAGGAGAGCCCAGAAGGCTCTGCTGCTCAGCACACTGGCCTCTGAGACAATGGGTGGAGACCATTTGTTGTTTTTAAGATACTCCTTCTCTCAAGTAACAACTACATTATCTTTTTTCGAATTTTGTAATAGTGCATTCTATTTACATCTTTAATTTTAGTCTTAAACTCGTTTTATTTTCTCTTCTTTCTGGTACTCTCTTACCCTAGATCTTCTTATGGTTGCCAGCTTCACAGCTTAACTCAAATATTGCTTTTTCAGAGTCATGTTCTGGTCACCACAATTAGCACCCTCACACTGCTCTACAATGTACTATAGTTCATTACTCAGATTTATTTTCATCAAAGATAATCTCTCTGAGTTTACTTTAGGGAATTTAGTATTACTATGGTTTGAGTGTGAAATGTTCCCTGAAGGCTTGTTTGCCAAGTGGTGGACTTCCAGTTCATGAGGATACTAACAAAATCCGTGAATCACTCCACTGACTTATTATGTAGAACTCATGACTTTGTTGGATGGTCTTGGATAGTAGGAGATGGGAAGGAGACAGGAGATAGGAAGTAAGTCAGTGAATGTGTACCTCAAGGATTTATCATATTCCTGCTTCCTTGCTCGCTTGCTTCCTGGCTATTAAGATGCAAGCAGCTTTGTTTCACCACAAGCTCTCCAACAGGATGTTCAACCGCACCAAAGACCTAAAAGTAGTGGAGCCAGCTGACCATGCAGGGAAACCTCTGAATCGTGAGTCAAGACAAATCTTTCTTTTAAGTTTTTTATATTGAATATTTTGCCATAATAGCAATGAAAGTCTAATACAAATGTGATACAGGGATGTAACTATTTTTGTCTGAAAGAATAGCTAGTTGTCTTAGCATCAGGATTTCCTTCTCCAAATAACTGTTTCAGTTAATATATTTTTTCTATAGTATTTAAGAAAAGATTGAAGGGGGCTGGGGAGATGGCTCAGCAGTTAAGAGCACTGGCTGCTCTTCCAGAGGTCTTGAGTTCAATTTCCAGTAACCACATTGTGGCTCACAACCATCTGTAACAGGATCTGCTGCCCTCTTCTGGCATGCAGGTGTACATGCAGATAGAGCGCTCATACATTAAATAAATCTAAGAGAGAGAGAGAGAGAGAGAGAGAGAGAGAGAGAGAGAGAGAGAGAAGAAAAAGCTCTTGTCCTTTCCTCCACCATAGTGCACAGTACGCCAATTTGGCTTCTTGCATGTCTTCTCACAAGACTTTCAGAATCAAGCAATTCCTGGCCAAGAAACGAAAGCAAAATCACCCTATTCTTCAGTGGATCCTGATGAAAACTGGTAACAAAATCAGGTACAACTCTAAGAGAAATCACTGGAGGAGAACGAAGCTGGGTCTGTAAGGATTCACACAATGGCAAGACTGAGGATTTATACTGAGTTGTCTTCAATCAGTCCTAGCAGATGGATTTCGACATTTTTAACCTGGAGACTTGCTTGTGTCTTAAATTAGGATGTTTGTCCAGTAAAAATATACAACCTTTCAAAAAAGAAAAAGAAAGAAACAATAAAAGGAAGGAAAAGAAAAAAGCAAGCAAGAAAAGATTGAGTAGAAGATGATGTGCTGCTAGTTTTATGTCAACTTGGCACAAGCCAGAGTCATTTTGGAAGAGGATACCTCAATTTAGAAAAGGCATCCACTAGATTGGCTTGCAGGCAAGACTGTGGTGCATTTTCTTCATTGATGACTGATGTGGGAGGGCCCAGCCCACTACAAGTGGTGCCACTCCGGGGTAACAGTCCTCAGTGGCTCTAGGAAAGCTAGCTGAGCAGGTCATGGAGAGCAAGTGAGTAAGCAGCACTCCTCCATGGCCTCTGCATCAGCTCCTGCTGCAAGGTTCCTGCCCTGACTTCCATACATGATGGACTACAAGCTATAAGATGAAAAAGAAAAAAAAGCCACTTTTCTCTTCTCTTCTCTTCTCTTCTCTTCTCTTCTCTTCTCTTCTCTTCTCTTCTCTTCTTTCTTTCTTTCTTTCTTTCTTTCTTTCTTTCTTTCTTTC
>NC_034613.1:129407053-129410005 GCF_900095145.1 Mus pahari | reverse complement strand
CTCTCTCTCTCTCCCTCTCTCCCTCTCTCCCTCTCTCCCTTTCTGCTACTGAGCCATCATTTCAGTATCCCAGTGTATTGTTTGGTGGTGATGATGCTAGGGAAGAAACTCAGGATCTCAAGCATGCTAAGCACACATTGCACCACTGGCATAACCTTCACACACCACATGGAGATTAAAAAACAAATCAGACATAGAGTATGTAGAGTATGTATTAACTTCCTCTGAGTACTTTAACAAAATATTATTAACTAGGAGCCGGAGAGAGAGATCAGCACTGACCATTCTTCCAGAGGACTTGGGTTCAATTCCCAGCAACCACATGGAGACTCACATCTGTCAACAACTCCATTTCCAGGGAATCAACACCATCACACAGACATACATTCAGGCAAAACGCTAGTACACATAAAAAGGTAATAAATAAATTATTAAAATATTATAAACTAGGTGGTTTAATACAACTGAAATCTATTGTCTTACAATTCTTCAGCAAAGAAGCCTAGAATCAAATTGTTGACAGGGCTGCTCTCTTGTCTCTTATTTTGGTGGTTGCAATTCTTGCCTTTTTTTGTTAAGGCAGAGTCTCATGTGGCTCAGTCTGATCTCAAACTTTCTCTGTAGGCAAGGATGACCTTCAACTTCTAATTCTCCTAATTCCACTTCCTGAGTGTTGAGAGTATGGGCGTGCACCACCACACCCAGTATATGTGTGCTAGGGATGAAACTCAGGGCTTCATGAATGCTAAGAAAGCCCTCCTAAGTGAGCCCTACCCTCAGCCTAGACATTTCTTGCCTTTATAGACTTATGACTGCTCCTGCAGTGTACTCCCTTTGTGTGTCTGAGTTGCTGTCTGTTTTCTTTTGCCATTGTTTGATTTTGAGACGTGGTCTAAGCTGGCTTTGCCTCACCCTCGTGAGTCATGGGAATTCAGGCATTTGCAACAGTGCCTAGCTTAATTTAATCTTGTCCAGTCATTGGATTGGACCTATCCTGACATACTATGACCTTATTTTGATGTGGTAATATCTGTAAAGACACTTTTCCAATAATGACACAAGTCTGATAAAATTTGGGGGAATGTTATTTAAAACACTGAAGAGCATTATGGTTTTTTTTTTTTTTAGATAGGGTTTTACACTGTATCTCAGATTGCCCTGAACTAACTAGACAATTTCATGGAATCCCAAGATAGAAACCCTGGCTGATCTTTAACTCATATTGATTTTTCTGACTCTTCTGAATGTTAATATTGCAAGCACAAGAGCATCATAATTTAAAATTTGTATTTAAATCATGTCTAGAAAAGAGTTCCAGATTTTTAATTTTCAGAAGCTTCACTGGGTCTGGAAGTATGTCTCAGTGGTAGAATGTTTGCCTAGCACACACAAGGCCTGGGGTCTATCCTTAGCTACAAAAGTTATAAAAAAATACTGACTTGATAAATCATACTAATACACACATGGAAAAGTATACATGGGAGTGTACTAGAATATTTCTGAATAATGAGTGTTAGAAAACTCATTCTATCAGTGGCAGGTAAGATGGTTCAGTGAGTAAAGGCCCTTGTTACCAAATCTGATGACCTGAGTTACTCTGGCAAGCTGTTCTACACACACACACACACACACACACACACACACACACAGAGAGAGAGAGAGAGAGAGAGAGAGAGAGAGAGAGAGAGAGAGAGAGAGAGAGAGAGAGAGAGAGAGAGGAACAAATTTAAAAAGAAAACTAGTTCTGTCATATATTAAAAATACTACAGTTAGGGGCTGGAGAGATGGCTCAGCAGTTAAGAGCACTGACTGCTCTTCCAGAGGTCCTGAGTTCAATTCTCAGCAACTACATGGTGGCTCACAACCACCTGTAACAGGATCCAAAACCTGTTTCTGATGTATCTGAAGACAGCTACAGGGTACTAATATACATAAAATAAATAAATAATTCTTAAAAATACTACACTTAAAATTATTAAAACAACTTAGTATAAGAAAATAATTAGATCAATGTAATAAATATGTTCCATAAGAAAACCAAACTACTGCTACATATGCAGCCAGAGACATGAGCTCTGGGGGTACTGGTTAGTTCATATTGTTGTTCCACCTATAGGGTTGCAGACCCCTTCAGCACCTTGGGTACTTTCTCTAGCTCCTCCACTGGGGGCCCTGTGTTCCATCCTATAGATGACTGTGAGCATCCACTTCTAGTTGGCCATCATTGGGAAGAGAGGCCCCTAGGTCTTACAAATTTTATATGCCCCAATACAGGGGAATAACAGGGCCAAGAAGTGGGAGTGGGTGGGTAGGGGAGCAGGATAGGGGGATGGTATAGGGAACTTTCAGGATAGCATTTGAAATGTAAATAAAGAAAATATCTAATAAAAAAAGTTGAAAAAAAAGAAAGAAAAAAGAAAACCAAATTACACCGGGCAGTGGTGGCCCACGCCTTTAATCCCAGCACTTGGGAGGCAGAGGCAGGTGGATTTCTGAGTTTGAGGCCAGCCCGGTCTACAATATGAGTTCCAGAACAGCCAGGGCTCTACAGAGAAACCCTGTCTCGAAAACAAACTAACAAACAAGCAAACAAAAAAAAAAGAAGAAGAAAAGAAAAAAACAAACTACATAGGTAATTTAATTTATCATAAAGGTAACAGTCAAAATGGGTGAGGAGGAGGAGGACCTATACTAACAACAGCACTTAGGTAACTGTTTGGTAGTAAGAAGGAAGTATTTTTTCTTTATTTTTTATTAGATATTTTCTTCATTTACATTTCAAATGTTATCCCCTTTCCTAGTTTCCTCTCCCACAGTCCCCTGTACCCTCCCCTGCCCTGCTTCCCAACCCACCCACTCCCTCTTCCTGGCCATGGAATTCCCCTACACGGGGGCATAGAATCTTCCCAAGACCAAGGGCCTCTCCTCCCATTGATGGCTGACTAGGCCATC
>NC_034613.1:129403855-129406418 GCF_900095145.1 Mus pahari | reverse complement strand
CAATCTCACCAGCAATGGAGGAGTGTTCCTCTTTCTCCACATCTTCTCCAGCATCTGCTGTCACCTGCATTTTTGACTTAGCCATTAAGAAGAAAGTATCTTTAGCTCACTCCTTACTCCAAAGTAGGATTCTAGGTGGATCAGAATTGCAAACAGGGAAAAATCCAAAATCCAATAATTCTTGGGAAAAAAAGATACTTCTTTGTACTCTAGGAATTGGAAAGGCCCTTTTATATTTTATATCAGAACCCCATACTCAGATTCCATAAAGAAAAATATTGATTAATTTGACATCACAAAAATTAAATGCTTTATGAGGCAAAAATATCATAAAGCAAATTCAAAAGGAGCAACAAAACTGGGAGCATGCATTGACTACATATATGATAAGGGGTTTCAATTTATAAATTGGTATGGAAAAATGTAAAGTGCTTGGGGCTGGAGAGATGGCTCACTGCTTAAAACACTGGCTACTCTTCTAGAGGATATAGATTCAATTCCAAGTACTGACATGGCAGCTCACAATTAACTCCAGTTTCTGAGGCTTTGATGCCCTCTTCTGGCCTCTGTGGGTACCAGTCATTTGAGTGGTGCACAGATATATATGCAGACAAAACACTCATACACATAAAATAAAACAAAGTATTAGAGAAGAAAAGTTCAAAACCCCAGAGGAAAGAATTACTTTAGAGAAAAACACATATCACCAGAGACTTGATATTCAAACCTATTTATGGTTAAAGGAATATAAATCCAAAGCATAAAATGTTTACATATCAGATTGGGAAACATTTTAAAATCTGATTATTTTTTTAAGATTTTATTTATTTATTATATGTAAGTACACTGTAGCTGTCTTCAGACACTCCAGAAGAGGGAGTCAGATCTTGTTATGGATGGTTATGATCCACCATGTGGTTGCTGGGATTTGAACTCCGGACCTTCAGAAGAGCAGTCAGGTGCTCTTACCCACTGAGCCATCTCACCAGCCCAAAATCTGATTATTTTTATGGCTAGTGATAGTATAGGGAAATACACTTTCACGCACTGCTGGTGGACATTGTGAGAAAATCCTTTGAGATTATAGGTTTAAATATTTAAGTACAGTATTAAAATGGCATGCATTTGTGCCTTCAGTGGATAGTATCAGTTTTGGTAGTCCTTTTTAGCAACCATTCCCCACTTTTTTCTTCCTAACACTTTATTTACAGTGCCCAAAATGAAGAAATAGTTTACATTTGCTCTGTTGTGTGTGGTTTGTGTGCAACCCTGAAAACTTTGTGCTTGGGAACTTTCATTTCTCAATGGGGCAGTGTTGAGAGACAGGACCTTGTAAGAAACACTTGGGTATCTCTTAAGAGATACTTGTAAGAGATACTTGGGCGTGTGTCTTAGGGATTTACTGCTGTGAACAGACACCATGACCAAAGCAACTCTTTTTTTCTTTTTCTTCTTTTGTTTTCCTGAATTAAAAAAAAGATCTCAATATAAATCAGGGAGCGAAGAAGACAGATATGCATTCCCTTTTAGTATATAGGAATGAGGGGTTAAACCTCGTAAGGAGAGGTGGGAGTTGTCATTTAAGGCTTAAAATATTCTCTGCAAAAACTGGAAGGACCCTGCTCCTCAATTAGGAACTCTCACACTCTTGAAGGCCACAAAGTGGCCACTGTAGAAATCTCGGACTTTGTACACTGTCTCATAGGTGCCAACACCAATTTCAGCCACGGATTCATATCGACTGGTAGCGATTTTCAAAGCAGGGGATCTTATGCCCGTCCAAGAGCTGTGGAGATGGCCCCGGGAGCCAGTTCTTGGGGCACCATATACTGGGGATTGGTCCCAGGCAGCTGGTTGCTTTGGGCCAGACCATAGACACAGGCCTCGGGCTCGAAAGGCCCCCTCACCCCCACCCTCACCATGTCCCAAGGCAACTCTTATAAGGACAACATTTAATTGGGGCTGGCTTACAGGTTCAGAGGTTCAGTCCAATCATCAAGGTGGGAGCATGGCAGCATCTAGGCAGGCATGGTGCAGGAGGAGCTGAGAGTTATACATCTTCATCTGAAGGCTGCTAGCAGAATACTGGCTTCCAGTCAGCTAGAAGGAGGGGCTTATAACCCACACTCACAGTGACACACCTACTCTAACAGGGCCACACCTTCTAATAGTGCTACTCCCTGGGCCGAGCTTAAACAAACCATCACAGAGGGAGCACCTGCCTAGCCAGCTAGATAAGCTAAATCAACCCTGGTGAACATTGGGGTGATAGATATCACAGACAGATGACCCTCATATCCTATGTGAACTTTCTTGAAGAACCTGATTAATTATTGAAAAAGTAGATTGCTATAAAGTGAGAACATCCATCGTAGTGTTTTGTTTTTGTTTTGTTTGGTTGCTTGTTTGTTTGTTTGTTTGTTTTTTGAGACAGGATTTCTCTGGGAACTCACTATGTAGACCAGACTAGCCTTGAACTCGCAGAGATCTGCCCATTTGTGCTGGGATTAAAAGCATGTGCTACAGCATAGGCAATCCCTCATGTTTTGCCAATTTTCTTTTC
>NC_034613.1:129342830-129403409 GCF_900095145.1 Mus pahari | reverse complement strand
TCCAGGATAGCCAGGGCTATACAGAGAACCGCTGTGTAGATAAACAAAATAAATAAAAAAAAAAAAAAAAAAAAAAAAAAACCTCAACCGCTAAACCTCTTATTATTTATAAATCATCAAGTCTCAGATAATTTGTTATCGCAATAGAAAATAGGCTAAAACATTTTGCTACAGAAGTGAATCTAAGACATATTAAGTATTAAGATATAATGATGAAGATGGGCATGGAGTAGATTACTAAAATCCTATCATTTAGGAGGCTGAGGCACAGGACAGTGAGTTGAAGGCCCACGTGGGATACATATCAAATCCCAGGCCACCTGAAGATATATTGTGAGCTCCTGATTCAAAAAGTCAAGGGTAGTGGATATAGGTCAGTGGTGTAGCATTTCTTAATATGTACAAAACCTTGGTTCTATCCCCAGCAGTGAAAATAAAACATGATGATTAAAGTTTATTTTTAAAAAGATAAATGCATGCAGACACATGCCTAAGTATTTTCTAGAGTGGAACAATGATTAAGAATGCATCTGCCAGAGGATCAATGAGAGTTTTTTTGTGTGTGTGAAGTTGTGTCTCTTAATAATGTCAGAAGCTATCGTCGTAAAATATATCACTAACATGATGTCTTAAATATGAGCTGAACAAGGACAACAATAGACAATCAAAAGTGGACAGAGGAAAGCCCACAAGTCCTCAAAATCTTACACAAAGAACTACAGGCAACTAAGGAACTAAGGAATGCTGACAATGGGAAAAATCATCTTCCTTGGGGACCAATAGTTATGATTTTTTCAATACAATACCAAATGGTCAGTCCTGAGTGCACACACGCACACACACACACACACACACACACACACACAAAACATTATATAGACTGAGCAGAGTGTATTTATATATTTAAGAATATATATGTATATAACAATAGTTAATGTAAAAAGAGGTTATGACTACCATCCAGAGACTGCCCCACTTCGGGATCCATCCCATAAACAACCACCAGACCCAGACACTATTGCAGATGCCAACAAGAGCTTGCTGACAGGACCCTTATATAGCTGTCTCTTGCAAGACTCTGCCAGTGCCTGGCAAATACAGAAGTGGATGCTCACAGTCATCCATTGGATAGAGCACAAGGTCCCCAATGAAGGAGCTGGAGAAATACCCAGGGAGCTGAAGGGGTCTGAAGCCCCATAAGAGGAACAACAATATGAACTAACCAGTAAGCTCCTTGTAACTATACCACCAATCAAAGGAAACACATGGTGGGACTCGTGTCTCTAGCTGCATATGTAGCAGAGGATGGCCTAGTTGGTCATCAATGGGAGGAGAGGCCCTTGGTCCTGTGAAGGTTCTATGCCCCAGTATAGAGGAATGCCAGGACCATGAATGGGAGTAGGTGGGTTGGCAAGCAGGGGGAGGGGGGTGGGGAGTGGGGATTTTCAGAGGGGAAACTAGGAAATGGGATAACATTTGAAATGTAAATAAAGAAAATATCTAATAAAAAAGAGGTTATGAATTAGAAAGAGCAATGAGGGGTACATGGGAAAGTTTGGAGGAAAGGTTAGTGGGAATGGCATAATTATATTTTAAAAATCTCAAAAAATGACTGGGTTGTGGGGCCACATGTCTTTGATGCTAGTTCTAAGGAAGCAGAGGCAGGTGGATCTCTGAGTTTGCGATCAAGACTAGCCTTGTCTACACAGAGAAATCCTATCTTGAAAAACCAACCCCCTCCCAAATTAAAAAAAAAAAAAAGAAAATATCATCTGGAGTAAGCAAAGTAAAAGGGAAACCTGTGGGTAGGAGGCGCTCTAGAGAAGAGAATGGCAGGAAGCAGGTTGTATGAAGGTGTATATGGGGAAAACGAGGGGCTTTAATTGAGATTCGGGAGGGAGGAGAATGAAGAAGAGGGAGGGAGGGAGGGAGGGAGGAAGGATGCATAGCAAAGCTGTTTGAAATAGGGGAATCATACTGTTTTATATTCAACTAAATGTATATATTAAGCTACATCACTTGGGATAATAATGCTTATCTTAAGAGCCACAGACTAACCGAAACCCTAGTACCTAAGGCATGAAAAACTTCCTCTGTTGTTGTTGGTCAAGTTTGTCCAAGAAGCTCCCCAAATAATATAAGCTATTGCTGTTGCCTTTGGTTGCCTCCCAGAAGTTGAAGGTAAGTGTTTACTGCTGAAGATATTCACTTTGGATACAGGACAGCACTTTGGACATTACTAAACTGTAGGGAAGCATGCCTGGGACTGTGAACTCAGTTAACTATCCCTGGCAGGTTAGGCCATGGATATTGGTATGAACCTTTTCCCCCTAAGATTTATTTATTAATTTTTTAAAAGATGTATTTATTTTATTTATATAAGTGCATTGTAGTTGTCTTCAGACACACCAGAAGAGGGCATCAGATCCCATTACAGATGGTTGTGAGCCACCATTTGGTTGCTGAGAACTGAACTCAGGACATCTGGAAGAGCAGTCAGTGCTCTTATCTGCTGAGCCATCTCTCCAGCCCCCTAATGTTGCTGTTTTAAACCAGTATATTTTACCACTCACCAAAGAGGCTTCTTTAGTTTTGTTTTGTTTGAGATAGGATCTCATGTAGATCAGGCTGGCCTCAAACTCACAGGGACCCACCTGCCTCTACCTCAAGAGTATTGGTGTTAAAGTTGTAGGCTATCACACTTCTCTTTACAGCAGATAGAGACTGTTACAAAAAGCCACAACTGTTGAAAATACAGAAAACCACTGACTGTGGGGGCCCAGCCCCAACTGGTACATCTACAACAAAAGCCTTACACTTAAGGTTCAGAGAACACTAGAGAGGGGACAGAAAGATTGTCTGTGCCAGAGACCAGAAAGTCTGCTGTGAGATGTGTTTTCTAGATATGATTGTGAAACTACTCCTACGAAATCTCATCAACATGACTACCTTAATGAGATTTGATCAATTATAACATGAATTGATATGCCAAGGTGGATAGGGAAATTTTGGGGGACCCCACCCCTAAATGAAGAGCTATGGACAACCAATAGGTGCTAAGGAAGAGAGAATTAGTCTTTTCCAGGGGTGGTTTCCCTAACTGGTTATCCAAACCAAGTGGCAAACCCTAGAAACACACACACACACACACACACACACACACACACACACACACACGACCAACAGTAAACAGAGTCAGCAGAATATATATATATATATATATATATATATATATATATATATATATATATATATATAAAGAGGCCATGGTTTGAGAGGGAGCAGGGTGTGGGGCATGAGAAGGGTTGGAGGGAAAATTAAATACTTATATTTTGATTAAAAATAAATGAATAAAATGAATGGCCCTATTTATGGAGAGGGGTCAGGATACATATGGTGCTACAAGTTTTTCAGTCTTCTCTTTATACACTTCTATTCTGTTTGAATTGTTTTACCTTGGGCAATTTCTTTTTCTCATTTGTTTTTTTTATTATTATTTTCTTTATTTACATTTCAAATGCTATCCCGAAAGTTCCCTATACCCCCCCCCCGCCCCTGCTCCCTTACCCACCCACTCCCACTACTTGGCCCAGGCCTTCCCTTGTGCTGGGTCATATAAAGTTTGCAAGACCAAGGGGCCTCTATTCCCAGTGATNGCNNATTAGGNCATCTTCTNCTACATATGCAGNTAGAGACACAANCTCAGGGGGTACTGGTTAGTTCATATTGTTGTTCCACCTACAGGGTTGCAGCCCCCTTCAGGTCCTTGGGTACTTTCTCTAGCTCCTCCATTGGGGACCCTGTGTTTCATCCAATAGCTGGCTGTGAGCATCTACTTCGGTGTTTGCCAGGCACTGGCATAGCCTCACAACAGGCCGCAATATCAGGGTCCCTTCAGCAGAATCTTGCTGGCATCTCATTTGTTTTTAAAGAAAGTATTGTTTGGGAGTATCTGAGCAAGGCATAAGCCTATTTAAATTTCTTTTTGTTCTTAAAACATTTTCTATATTGAAAAACATGACTAATAAATGTCATAAATCATGAAATGATAGTACAGTAAAGGCTTATGGGATTTTCTAATATACAGTCAGTTAAGTGTCACTGTCATAGAGTATATGCTTTAAATTGGTGAGGATTTACAACTTTGCAGATTAATATTCAACTACTGTACTGCTTATTTAATATACTTATTAATCACTCAGGTGTGGTGCTAAAACACAGATTCTGATGGAAGACATCTGAGGAATGGCCCAATAGTCTGCAGTTATAATAGATTCTGAGATGATGTTACTATTCCTGAGTCACTGACTACAGAATTATAGTGGGACATGGTGGGGGCACAAACTTGTACTCTCAGCTTCATGGGCAGCTGAGAGGGGAGAATCACTCAAGTTCATAAATTTGAGATCATCTGGGAAACACTGTGAGATTCTGTTTTGTTTAAAAAAGAAAAAAAAATGAAAGAGGAAAGAAGAGGACAAGAGGAGGCCACTTTGATAAAGAAAGGCAGGAAGATAGGAGACATACAGAAGTAGAATGGTTGGACATGTAGGATGAAGGGAGTCTAGAATAACTGGTTTTTATCCTCAGTGACTACGAAGATGCTTATAACACTAGTCACAGAGAAGAATCAAGCTACAAGAGAAGGTATGGGAACTGGTAGAGGAGTCAGAGTAAGACTTCCCATTCTAAATTTGGTTGTATTTTTTCCCCTAGGAGAATAGTAGGTAGATTTGTCCACCAGACATCTGAACACTATCTAGACTTCAATGGAGTTCAGTTAGAGGGGGATCTGGAGTTCTATACATGAAGGTAAGGTAAGGTAAGGTAAGGTAAGGCAAGGAAATTGGATGATTTGTAAATGACCCAAGAGAATGTATATGATTGCTAAGAACAGAAACCTTGTATTGACAAATGCTAAATGTAAGGGTCTGTGTGCTAAGGAGATGAAAAAGTCATGGAGACAGTACAAAAGACTAGATATTCTGAAGGGTCTTCCAACTAAAGAACAGATTCTACAGAAAAATACAATTTCACTATACTGCTGGGTAGGTGAGTTATCAATTGCTGTGTAACAAACCACCCCCAGTGGCTTTGAAGCACAACCATTTACCATTGCTCATGAGCTGTTACATATCTCTACTGACCTGGGCTGGCTGATGGTGACTGTGCTTATTTGTGTAATGGTGGCCTTTTGGTGGGGTGACTAGAGGATGAGTTGGGCTTTTCATATTCTAGAAAAAAATATGTGATAGTTCCAGGGTTCAAGACAGTGATTAAAATATGTAAGGAATGCTGAGGCCCAGAATTGGATTTCTGCTATAGTCTATTGATAAGAGAAAAACAAATAATAGAATTATACTCAGATGGTAGAATTAGACAATTACTTACCTACCTACCAACCTTCCCATCTATTGATTTGAACTACAGCCTTGCTTTGTTGCCCAAGCTGGACTGGAACGTCCTATATAGCCCAGGCTGTCCTTAAACTCACGAGGCCCTTGTCCCTGTCCCCTGAATGCTTGGATTACAAAGTGTACATCAGTATCCCTGACTGAGATGTTAACGCTTGTTTAAAAACATGTTTTTTCTAACAAGTATGTTTTGCCTCATGTATATGTCTGTGTACCACATATATGCCTGGTATTCGCAGAAGCCAGAAGAGGGTGTCAGATCCCCTAGGGCTGGAGTTACAGATGGTTCTAAGTCATCATGTTGGTGACTGAGAATTGAACTCAGATCCTCTGGATGAGCAGAAAGTACTCTTAACCAATGAACAATGTCTCTGGGCTATTAGATATTAATTTGGGGGAGGTATTTCAAGACAGGGTGTCTCTGTGTAGGCTTGGTTGTTCTGGAACTAACTCTGTAGATCAGACTGACCTTGAACTTAGAGATCTGCCTGCCTCTGCCTCCTAAGTGCTGGGACTAACACTGTGGTACCTCTTAATGGGAGGAACTGCAAAAGATGTAGATAATAGAGATATGATCATTATGTCTAGCTATATAACTAATATACAAGATTTACATATATTGAAGGGACTCTCTAAGGTATAAATAACAAAACACAAATGAAAACCATGGAAACAACAGTAAAATACTCCAGTCAGTTGCCCAGGGAGAGCAGGACACTGACAGATATTTGTAAAATTAGATTAGGGTATTTCTTTGGGAGATGAAGGTTGTGTTATTAGAAGAAATGAGGATATGCTGGTGGTGATATCAGAAAACACATGGAATGTAAGCATCTGCCTCAAAATTAAAAAATCTGGGCATCTTTTAAGAAAAGCCTATAAATACTTTTTTGTTTTTGTTTTTAAAACTATTTTTAAAGATTTATTTATTATTATATCTAAGTACACTGTAGCTGTCTTCAGACACACCAGAAGAGGACGCCAGATCTTATTATGGATGGTTGTGAGCCACCATGTGGTTGCTGGGATTTGAACTCAGGACCTTCGGAAGAGCACTCAGTGCTCTTAACCATTGAGCCATCTCTCCAGACCTTATAAATATTTTTAAATTAAGGTTAAAATGTCTTAAGTCTTTTTGTTCCTAAAACCAGAATGGGTTTTACTTTGGGCTTAAATACCAGTTTGTCACCTATATCTTAATGTATTGAAAGTGTTTTAAAATCCTGTCGTTTGTACTATTCTGAAAACTATCTGTAAAACAACCTTTTGAAACAAAATTATTATTACCTTATAAAGGTTAATGTTTTCATGCTTTATCTTTTTGTGGGAGACATGTTAAAAAGATTTATCATGTTTAAGTACATTCAAACAGAGAGGACTGATGTTGGATTATAGGGACAGAAGGATTCTGGGAATACAGAGTCTTTCATCAAAACCATACCACCAACTACATTTATCGAGGCTGTCATATGTCAGGCACTACCAGAATGTATTGGTCAAAATAAGATAGGTAACCCTGAGCACATGAAGATAGATCCTTTACCACTCAGCTGGGAAAGAAGGGGTCATTAGTATATTCTTTTTTAAGCCTTATTTTATCTTTTATCTTTTTTCTGTTATCATCATCATCACCATTACATCTTTTTTTACAGTCTAGTTGTTATTCCCCCTCTCAGTTCATCTTCCCAGTTCCCCCTCCCAGTTCATCCTCTCAGTTCATTCTTCATCCCATTCCTCCTCCCCATCTCCAAGATGATGTCCCCAACTTACCCCACCAGACCCACCACTCCCTGGGGCCTCAAGTCTCTTGAGGGTTAGATGTGTCTTCTCTCACTGAGGCCAGACCAGGCAGTCCTCTGCTGTGTATGTGTCAGGGGCCTTGGATCAGCTAGTGCTTGCTGCCTGGTTGGTGGCACAGACTGATGATTAAAGTCACTTCTGTCTCTGAGATAGGAGGGAGCAGGTGCCCAGTAGATATTCTGGACTTAATTTCAGTGAGAGAAAAGAATAACCAAGTAAGCAGAAATATATTAGTCAAATACACTAGGTACCTTTGGCCAGATAATTCCTATTACCTTATAATGGTAATGATTAGACCACAACTCCATTTTGAAATATTAAGTCAAAACAGAGTTATATTTACAAGCCTGCTTTTATTACTTGTTAGCTGGGTCTGAAGTAGGGTATAATTGAACATTTTTGCTCATGTGTAAAGTAGGGATGGACTTACATTGTAGGGTTGTGTGAAGATTAAGAGATAATTTTCAAGGGCCTAGCCCTATGCTCGGCATATAACAGGTCCTAAATAAATAGTAACTTTTAAAAGCCAAATGTCAAAGATTTCTTACTGTGAAATTCTGAGTCTCAACACCCAAAAATGAAAGACTAGGAAAAGATAGCTCTATAGCTATTATAAAGAACCTACACAAAACAAAGTATGTTATAATCAATAACTTTCATTTAAAGATAGTGTTCACAAGCTTTAGCAGGCCTCTAATCCTTGTCCTTAGGTTTAGCTATATACTTTTTTTTAAAGATTATTTATTTATTTATTTATTTATTATATGTAAGTATACTGTAGCTGACTTCAGACACTCCAGAAAAGGGCATCAGATCTCGTTACGGATGGTTGTGAGCCACCATATGGTTGCTGGGATTTGAACTCATGACCTTTGGAAGAGCAGTCAGGGCTCTTACCCACTGAGCCATCTCACCAGCCCTAGCTATATACTTTTAATAATTTGTACATACAAGGCATAGAATGATTGGGGAGAACAACCCTGTATCATTCAGCAGCAGTAGTAAGGATGCTCTAGAGTCTTGGCTTCATGCTCTAAGACCTCTCTATTGCTCAAAGATGACATAGTGCTGCCCCCTCCACCAATCCCAATTTTAAAAATTATTTTTTTATATATTTTAGTATTTTGCCTGCACACATGCTTGGTGCCCAGAGGTTAAAAAGTGGCACTAGATCCCCAAAACTTTAGTTATGATTATGAACAGTGACATGTGGGTGCTGGGAATCAAACCTGTGTCCTCTGCAAGAGCAGTAAGTACTCAACTGCTGACCCATCGATCCAGTGCCCTAACACTTAATTGGTTTTTTAAGAATTCATTTTAAATTACGTGTGTATGTGTATCTGGGTATATGCAAGTGAGTGTGGGTTCCTGCAGAGCCTGGGAGAGTATGGCATCCAGTAGAGCTGCAGTTACAGTCAGTTGCAAGCCACCCTCTTGGGTGCTAGAAACCAAATCCTGGGTCCTCTGAAAGAGCAACAAGTGTTGTGAACTGCTGAGTCATCTCTCGCCATCCTCAAAAAGCAATTTAAATTTCTTTATATGTATGGATGGTTTGAGTCCAATAAAGACAGCGAATGTCATTCTCAGATAAGACAAGCCAAGAAGACTAAGAGCACACCAGCTGCCTGGAAGAAACAGAGGCCAGCTGAGCTGCCTGGAAGAGGTTTAGACCAGAGCCACTGAAAGGTCACTCTCCAACCTGTTGAGCTGCCTGCAGGCTGTGCAGTGAGTTCCACATTCCCAGCTTTTGTGAGCTGTCCCCTATGCTGAGGTAGGCTTTGGTGATGTAGCAGTCTTTGAGTCATTTCTGTTCATGTAAGTAACCCAAATAAAACTCGTGGTTCATTGAGTTGGATTTTGGTGATATCCATACTATGGTTTGTTGTGGACTCCCTATCTGGAGTAAGTATGTGTTTTCTCTTCCCAGGAAAATTCTTGTTGATTCAACAGGTAGGTATTAACAACTTAATTGATGAATAAACTTTATTCTCACCAGAGTAGACTAGAGAAGAAAGGAAACTGGGTTAGAAAAGTAGTCTTAAAAAAAAAGAAAAATGAAAGCCAGATAATGAAAGAGCCATGGAAATTTTTGTGCAGAGTGTTAAAAGGATTTTTTTTTGTTTTCATTATTTTTTTAGATTTATTTTATCCTGTGTTTTGCCTGCATGTATATCTGTACACACCATATATGCTTTGTGGTACCTTTTTATCCTGTGTTTTGCCTGCATGTATATCTGTACACACCATATATGCTTTGTGGTACCTTAGGAGGTCAGAAGGAGGACTCTGATCCCCCAGGTACTGGAGTCACAGATGGTTATGAACCAACATGTGGATGCTGAGAACCAAACCTAGGTCCTCTGCAAGAGCAACAAGTGCTCTTATCCATTAAACCACCTCTCCAGTCCCAGGATATATTAAACTGGACTATTCCTAGCACGGTAGAG
Source organism: Mus pahari (assembly GCF_900095145.1). Classification (NCBI taxonomy): domain Eukaryota; kingdom Metazoa; phylum Chordata; class Mammalia; order Rodentia; family Muridae; genus Mus; species Mus pahari. The sequence goes on along the minus strand of NC_034613.1, from coordinate 129,393,748 downwards.
TAAAGCAGTGGTCCTCAACTTTCTATCGCCATAGAACCCTTTACAAACTTAAAAAAATATATAGGTCCTTTAGAGCAGAAAAGGTACATTTGCTTAGACACAAAATATTACTTACAATGATCTGGTTAGGAGGAGGAAGGAGAAACAGCTGCAACTGTGCGGATGATGTGTGATGAAGGTTGGACTAAGTCACAGGACCAAGGACAGGAATGATGAGTGATCTAGCTGAATGTGACCAATAGATTTTGTCACAAATTAAAATTGAAAAATATGGGAAAGTCATGAGTCTAGGTTAACATCCCACATTCTAGTTTGGAGATAGACAGTCTTCAGAAGGAGGGATGGGTTCAGTTTGGAAAATGCTGAGTCAAAGGTGCTTTTGGGACATCAAAATTAAAGAAGTTAGCGAGGAAGCCAAATATGCTCTTCACACATAGGGGCTCTTGCCCCGGCACTCTACAGACTCTTAAATCTCTGTATAATGCTTTTATATTGAGAAAATAATATTCTCCATTTGTAGAAAGGGACCAGAGATGGGAGAAGAAATCAAACTTCACACACTCAAAATCATTTTGCATTTTTTAAACTAAAAGAATAGACTTTTATTAAGCGCTGTAAGTTTCTTTCCATCAGCATTAACAGAACAACAGATCAAATTCCATCACAGAACTCCTGAGACGTTCTCATTCCTTTCTGAGACATTTCCATTAAGTCCTGCAGTTTCCCCCAAGAAGCATCCACTCAAACTTACATTAATAAACTATGGAGCTTTTGTGGTGAGGTGGGCCAAAAGGCAGGGAACTTGGAATCTGGGAGTGGCAAAGAGAAATACGCATTATCCATCCACTAAACACACTGTCAAGAGCACAGGAAAAAAACAACAACAAAAGAATTTCTTACTTTTGTCAATAACATCATTTATCAGGGAGCACTAAAAAATCACTGACTCTTTGCAGTTAAAGTTTTTTTTGTTGTTTTTTTTTTGTTTTTTGTTTTTTTAATCTAGTACGTTAGTCTAAAAATAGAATAAAATAAAATGCAGGAGGAAAATCCCTTCTGGGAAGTAATTAAAATGAATTCATCAGATCTGGCAGGGTTATGAGAGATTAATAAAATCTGAAATATTTAACTTGCTTCATTTACATGAAAATTCACTAGCCATTATTTACTACCAACACGGACAAAAAGTCATCTATAAAAGTACAGGGACAATGTCAAAAGCTGAAATGGTCACCCCAGCAGAGGGGATGTTTTCGTTTGCTTTTAACTTAGAAAAGATGATTTTTGTAAAAAGTGACATTTTCTTAGAACATCAAAATATCCTCAGACAATATTGAAGATAATCAGCAATAAAAGGGGAATAGGCGCACTGAGCTATCTGTACCAGCAGACTACATCGATACGAAAGAGAACATTAAAAAAGAAGCCAGAGAGATGGTAAGGAGAAAACTGAGGGGACACACAATGGAAGAGTGAAAACTTATCCCCCAAAACCCCAAGAGTATTTAGGAAATATGCATCTGAAAGTGAAGAGGAAGAATGGTTAAACCTTTAGTAGAATTAGACTAACTACTTTAAACTGTGGTCTACTTGTACTGTCATTTCAATGGGTGGGGGTGGTTAGAGGCTCAAAGGGTGGCACTGTATACCCATAGGGGCCTTCTAAGGTTTCAAAGGACTGAATCATCATACCCAAAGGGCTACTCTTATTTTTTCTATCCTACATAAGCATTTTTTTTGCATCTCCTCCCCCCAATACTTGTCTGTTTTTTTTTCCTCTCTCAGTATGTAAGTATTAGGGTAATTTGGCCAACAATGTCAGAAAATCCAGATGGAGACAAAAATCAAATGTCCCTAGCCAAAGAAAGTGCCATTTTGGGGGGCTTCAATATGCCTGAAGTCCTACCTATTTACAGTGAAAATGATTAAAATGAATAGGAATCTGTCAGGATCAGTCACTTAAAAAGGTAGGAGTTACAGGCTGACCCAAAGATACACAGGCAGAAGAACTGCAAGATCTTAGCAATCAGTGGCTGCACAAAACCGGTTTAGGGTCCTGTTGTTGTTTTTGCTGTCCCTACAAGGTAAAGCAGTCATTTCTGGGGATTCCAAGATGACTTTGTCCAAGAGCAGCCAGTGAGAATCAGAAGTAGAACCTCAAGTAGGTACAGCAAAGGCCCCCAACTTGTCTTCCAATTAGAAAAAGTTCATTTCTCAGTAACAAACCTGGTTTTTTAAATTGTGTGTTTTGGTGGGTACACTGAAATATAGGAACATAATCATTTATAGTTCTTTCTTGTAACTTCCTAAACCCCAAATGCTCAATCAAAACAAAATTCAAAGTTGTTTCATTCTGGGCCAGGCTAGGGAGAAGCAGAGGCTTGTGGAAGAGAGAAAAGCTTGTCTTTTGGCAAACTGGAATCATTTCTGTCAAAGCAGCAACTTTATCTCTCACAGTGAATGGTTACAAAAGAAATCTTCCTGTTGTGAGAAGGACGTAAGAGTTAACAATACTGTCATCTGACTGTGTCAGATAGACTCACAATGCACAGAAATAGCAACTGAAGATACTCTAACATTTAACTCCAAGTACTTCCTATTCAATATTTGTCCATATATCTAACCATTCACTCACTCAGTGATTCTGGTTACTTTTAGAGCTCCAAGGGATTCATTCTTCTGTGGCTCAGAAGGTGATTCTAAGCCATCTTTATTTTCTATGAATTCGTTCCCTTACTGGATATAAAAGTCCTAACCTTCAAGGCATTGCAAAAGGATGAGTAGGTCCAAGATCAGAAAGGGAACCAAATCAGGGGAGCTCTTTCAAAGAGGAAGTGTTGTATACTTGTCTCTTCTTATTTTTCTTACTTATGGCATGGAACATACTCTTGCCATCTTTATTAGGCTTATTTAAGAAATGTCTGGGCAAAGCATACCAGGGCTCCTATCCCCTGAAAATTGTGAGTTTTCTTAAACTGGGTTAGTCTTGGGTTAAACAGCCCAAGACATTTAGTTTCTTGAGACGAATGGGCAGACAGCAAACATAGCCTTCTGGTTGTCTGGAAAAAAATCACCAAGGATCTATTGTAAGTTAAGATGCATGGATTTTTTTCCCCAAAAATAGAGGACCCTGCTAGGAGTCTAGTCAGTTATATTCTTGAAGAAATGATATTTCTTGGGCAAGAATATCAAAGTCCAAAAGGAGATGTATGTGGCTAGAAGCCTCAATTCTTGAATGAAGATACACTACTAGTTTGTTACAAGCCTTGTTTCCATCCCTTGTATTTTGGCTGCCCAAAATGAGGGAAACTGGAAATCAAGGTTTTCGTAAGATTATCTCCAGCAAGGAGGAAGAACCTTTTTATCCCGGGCAGATCTTGGCCCCACAGGGACTGAGAATCTTTTAGAGAATGCCTCTCAAATCCCTGGCCAAGTTCTCTGACATCTTCCTTGCAAAGCAAATGAAAAGATCCTGTAGTCAAAATGTCAATGAATAAAGGAAACCATCTAAGCATGTAAAATCAAATTGTCAAATTTCCTCACATCTCCCCACCCCATCATTCCAATGTGAGTTTTCCCTCCTTGGATTCATGTCAGTTAGTTCTTGCTGGAAGCCAATTTGATCCTGGAGTTCCAAAAGACATTTCTTCCAAACTAGCTGAAAGCCTTTTCAAATGGAAATTACCTCCGATCCCTTTTCTATCTCCAGACTTTCATTTGCAACTCTTCCCAATCCCATCTCAACCTCCTGTTTTCACCATATGGGATGTGAGGGCTCTGTTCAAAGTGAAGTATTTGTTGTTCTGAACAGGCAATCTCTGGAAAGTACTTTGTGTCTGATTTAGAGTAGCCCATCTTCTCATAACTGTGATAGGCTGTGACTTAGTAAGGATTTCAGATTTAAAGTATGGTCTTTTGAAACCCACCATTCCATAGCAGTGGAAGCATTTCTGGGAAATTCAGTAAATCTTCTGGAACTTTACCATGTATGTATGTGTATATATATCTGTATACACACATTTATATATATAAAATATGTATAGATAAATAGATCTGTCTCTTATATAAAGGGTATGTGTATGCATATAGATACACATGTTCATATATACACCCACACACACACACCTATACACATGTACACACACATAAAGTCTTTGAGTCCCTTTTGTACTCAGTTTCATAACATTAATTCCCACCCTTTTAGAGTGTGGGCAGCAGAGAGTGAACTGCACCATAGCTTCTATTTTATAAACAATGCACTGGTTGGGAGGCAGGAAAAATCTGCCCAGTACTTTTCGGACTCACTTGAATCTCCCAGTACAAAGGCCATTGTAGTTTTTTAAAGTGTATAAAATAAAAAATAAAATAAAATAACCCAAACCAACACTGTCTACTTCCCCGAAAACATCTACCTATCTGATTGTCAGGCCAGAGCTAGAGGTGGTATACAAAATCCTGGGGTAGGTGAGTTAGGGGAGAGAGTAAGGAGGATACTGATTAGGTATCAAGGTTTCAGTACCTCAAAGACAAAAACCAGGAACCTATAGGCAGCTTATCTTTCAACCCCATATTTTTCATATAAGTTTATAAATGAGCTATCACATTAAATACTCAGAAAAAACAAAGCCAGAACTTTTCCATAGGACTTATGTAATAATATCTCCTTTCTGACAGTTACTGCCTCACTAGACTCCAGTAGGTACAAAGAAAATATTGGTGCCATATATTTGAGAATTGGAGCTTAGTCATCACTAACCAGAAACCTCCTACGTTCTAAGTTTGGAGCCAGAGAAGATGGGGACGAAAAGGTGGATACAATTCATAAGTATCTCCTGAAAATCTAGGGTAGACCTAGGGTAAAGATTTCTATCCTCCTCTAACTTGGGCCTAGAATCAGAAAAGTATTGTTTTCTCCTCCCCCTGACAAGTGCAACTATCTTCAGCTTATCATTCCTCTTTCTGTTGGGCCCCAGCTTCCAGCTCTTGCTCTTGTACATGGTTCTTCTCTCCATTCTTCACTGGGAGGCAGTGGTCATCGCTATTATTACACTCATTACTGTCTCTGGATAAGGCGCACTGGGATGGAGCTGGAAGGGGATCGATCTTCTCCTCCACGATCAATGTGCCATTGTTTCCATTCACCTGTGAGCGGACCCGACTCTGATGAAGCTCCACAGATTTGGAAATTCCATCTGAAGAGCCCTGTCAAAAACAAGAGATACTTGATGGAAATGGTAATTCTAAACTGGCTGGGATTCTCCAAGCATGTTCACAAAGTAGCCTGAGAAAGTCTTCAGAAATAGCAGACAGCCTACGAGACAGGCCTTCTGATACCTGTCCTAAGAACTGCAATCCAGCAGCAATGAAGATACAATGATGACACAATTCACATAGCTTTAAAACATATTGTTATTTTGTTTTGAGACAAGCTATCCCTGGTTGTCCTGGAACTCATTCTGTAGTCCAGGCTGGCCTCAAACTCACAAAGATGCACCTGTCTCTATCTCACAATTGCTGGGATTAAAGGTGTAGGCCACCAAAGCCAGGCAATTTGCTGAAATTTTTATAACATTTAACTAAAAATTATTTTTTTTAAAAAAACAATATTTTATTAGATATTTTCTTCATTTATGTTTCTTTTTTATTATTATTTTCTTTATTTACATTTCAAATGCTATCCCAAAAGTTCCCTATACCCCACCCCCCAAATTAAACTCCTTTCATAAAATAACAACAGTAAGAAGTAGTAAATGTTCAAATGTTTCTTCTGGTCTTGTTATTCAGGTGACTTGTTGAAGAAAGAACTTGAATCTAAGCAATATAAGATAATTACAACATTAGCTAAGAGCATGCCTTTGGAGTCAAAATTCTATTTTAAATGTTATCTGTAGTTATTTACTTAAGTATGGCCCCCCCCCCCGTTCCAAACAAATCCAAGTGGCTGTGTGAGTAGCAGCCATTCCAATGTATCAAGCTTTCAGCTCCTTAGAATAGTGACATTTTCTCTTCACTCTCACATCACTAAAATGATTAAAAATAACACAAAAAGAACATTAAATAGTTAGATTTGTTTATTGTTTTTATTTCAAGAGAGGGTCTCACTACGTATCTCTGGCTTTCCTAGAACTCACTATATAGAGTGGGCTTGCCCTGAACTTAAAGAGATCTACCTGCCTCTGCCTCCTGAGTGCTGGGATTAAAGGTATGCATCACTATTCCTGGATAATAGTTGGACTTACTGTTGATAGTGTAAGTATAGGTATATATAGAAGAGTAGATTTTGGATTGATATTTGATAACAGCTTGGCACACAACTTTAATACCAGGTGAGAGGCAGAGGCTAGTGGATCGCTGTGAGGCCAGCCTTGTCTACATAGATAGTCCTAGGCCAGCTAGGGTTTTATAGTGAGATCCTGTCTCAAAGGAATAGAGAAAGGGAGGGAGGAGAGGAGAGGAGAGGAGAGGAGAGGAGAGGAGAGGAGGAAAGGTGGAAAGCGACAAAGACAACTGATATCTACTTCTGAACTCCACATAAATATGTATCCACACCTGCACATACACACAAATAGGTGAAAGCTGGTGATGTAACTCAGTGATAAAGCATTTGTCTAGCATGTGCAAGGCCCTGGGTTCAAGCTCTAGGAACACACACACACACACACACACAAACACACACACACACAGCAGAATAGCAATACTTCCATGTCCCATAAGTCAAGTCAAGTTTTCTAAGCATCTCTGCTGGGCACTCAAAGCTCAGACAGGCTTTAGACAATCTAGCTATTGGTGTCACTCTGTTCCCTTTTGGCTGCATGCAGCACCACTATATTAGGCACAGGTCTTCAGGACATTGTACCTGGTTTCTATTGTGTGACCTTTCATTCAGAAAAAAAGAGCCTCTGCAGCCCTGTGGGAACAATTCAGAGTGACAAACGCTTACTGACCAACACACCAGAGAAGTGGGCACTGAAATCAAAAGGCTAGCAAAGGCATGAAAACTGCCCCCAGACAGCTCAGCTTTCCATGTTTGCCATAATCTCTTGTAATTTAGCCAGAAAGGGCAAAAGATGTCAAAGAAGCAGGATAATCTCAAGAGATACTTACTTGTTTATTTCCTTTTTTGTGACTTTTGGATCCTCTACCAGCCTGTTCTTTTCCATGTCTTTAGCAAGAGGGAGAAAAGTGACCATGAGAACAGAATCCCAAATTCCACTTTAACTTGGTTAACTGCTCACCCTGTCTTGTTAATTTAGATGACTCTCTTTAGTATTACCACTGCAAATTTCTACTTCTACCATTACTATGTTGTACTGAATTATTCATGTTCCTTGTTGTCCTCACTACAAAAACTCTTTTTATCAAGCAGAGCATTTGTTACATATTTGATGAGCTAAAGTTAAAGCTTATTTCAAATATGAAAGTTGATTAATACATCTTACCTTAACAGAAGGATTCAATAGCTGGGTATTTTCCTAAAGGTACACTAGCTCATACCAATGCATTCAAATACATACATACCCCTTTCCTGGCCCACCGACAGAAACCACTTGCATGCCAAAGGATCCTCGACTTCTGGAAGACCTGCTGCCAGCCCACTGGCCCACCACCATGCCAGCAATTTCCAGTTTTCCTCCTTGGGGAGGGATTGGATGGAGACCTGGTAATTGAAGAATAGCAGTAGTGGACGGCAAGTGCAAGATAGAGCAAGAGGTGAAATGAAAGATACTACACAATCTACCTATTCTTCTTAGCCCCACTTCTCTGTGACCGGACTGTGATAACAAAGAAAGTTAATGCAGGGAAGAGGATTGAAGATTTCTCTTTAGAGCCACTTGAATAACTGGAGTGGAAGTGAATGATTTCTTTCAACTCTATAGTCTGCCACATAAGAGGAATTTGTATAGAAAAAAGTTTTCTAGCACCAAATATATTTTTCCTTTTTAAAAAGAATTCAAAATTTTCATCCATGCATATGTGTTTTTATCAAATCCACATGTTCCTCTCCACTCTAAATCTTCACTCATTCTTATCATGTCACCCTTCCAGCCCCAGCTTCTTTAACACAGAGACAATTAGAGAACAGCTAAGTCAGCTTAAAGGAATGGAATGGTTGGCTCCTTGGTCTATACAACTTGACTATACAGGGGGCTACATTGCTCATGTAAGCCCACCCTTGAGCTAAATATAACTGCTGCATTTTGGGACCCTAAAAGACTAAGTTCAACTTCCAACTTTACTATTTTTAATTAGAGGAGAAACATACAATACACATGTTCAACAGCAAAGATACACTCACCTAATGACAAGCTCTTGCTAGTTCATGTTAAAATATCCCTATTGTTTATCCTGTTTCAGAGCTGGGGATGCATATAGCTAGAATGCCAGCCTAGAATGTTTAAAGTCCTAGGATTGATCCCCCCAACCACCATACACATACAAACTGGTTCACCAGAATCAGGTTGTTTAGTGTATCAAGATTTGAGCTGCCTGAACCATGCTTGTCTATTCCTTATTAAGCAGAAGCTTGGCTGTCAGCATAATTTATACATGTATCCATGTACTTGTTTTCTCTACTAAGATATAATCTTGGGGCTGGAGAGATGGCTCAGCAGTTAAGAGCACTGACTGCTCTTCCAGAGGTCCTGAGTTCAATTCCCAGCAACCACATGGTGGCTCACAACCATTTGTAATGGGATCTGATGCCCTCTTTTGGTGTGTCTGAAGACAGCTACAGTTTACTCATAAAAAAAATGTAGTCCACTGATCAAATCTCTTTCCATGCTTTTAGAGCTGAAGGTAGGCAATGTATCAGGTCTACCCCCAATATCAAGCTACTGTTCATCTTCCAATACTGACACGTACTTCCAATTCTTTTCCTAAAAAAGCTTCCTGCAACTGCCTATAAGGAGTGAATGAACTAGCAGCAAGCATGCTCCAGTTCACATGAATTATAACTATCAAAATAAGGAAGTAATGAGTGATTCTTGGTTTTCCATCAGCCCAGACTGCATGAGTTTGGATGATGAGACTCAAACCACTGCAAAACAACCACCTCTATCGAGAATGGACTTGGATTTCGCTGGACTTTCTTCCATAGGATATAACATTTATAGTCACATGTCAAATTATTATACCGTAGAGTGGAATTCAAAGTATGATATATATGAAACTGTTGACTCTGCAACTGGCAGTAAGCTGGAGTGTTCATTATGAGATACATTAGATGACACCTCATTCTTAGATACTGACCTGCAAACCCTCGACTCCTTGCTTGAGGGGGAGGTGGAAATGAGCCCATGGCTCTGGAATAAAGAGAAACAGGGTAGAGAGAGGGCACCATGGGAGGCACGAACGTAGGTGAGGGAAGCAGAGCCGAAGGTGGCGGATGATTCATGTTGACGCCTTCAAGGATGCTCTGTCTCATCTTCTCCACTTTGCTTGCCAGGTCAGCCTTCAAATGAGGACAGGAATTAGTATTGATTTGAACTTTCCCCATGTTCCACACACAGTACTGTGCACTATAGGCACACTCTCACAATTCTCTTCCCATTGTGGGAATTGAGCGCAGGGCAGCAAAATGCTTCTAGATTATAGCCTCAGAAAGCCTGTTTGGCATTGAAGTTCCTACTCTTCACAAGAAACCTACAATACCATAAGATTATTTCTGACCAGCAGCTTATGAGGAAAACAAATATAACAATAGGGACATCAGAAAAGGGTCGACTGCACACCAACAATAGGTTAGATCACTCTTTTAAGGGAGAGGTAACAAAATCAGGTAACAGAGAAAAGAAAAAAACCTAGACACTTACAGAGCTTTTGAACCTCTCTCACATTCAGGACTGAAGACCCTTAGCTCTGATGAGGCTGTGTGCATATACCTAGTTCCAGGGGTTGGTAAACTTCTGGAACTTTGTGGGCCACACTGTGTCTGCCACACCTACTCTTCTCTGTCATCCTAGCATGAACAAAGTCGTAGATATGTAAATGAATGAATGTGGCCATGTTGCAATACAATGCTATTTATAAAGAAGAGGGGGCAGGATGGGAGTGATTTTCTGACCCTTTAGTCCCTCAGTTCACTCCCCACTAAATAGATACACTACCGAGTAAGGTTCCCTTTTGCTGTTTTTCACCTTTCCCAAGGTTATACTGTAAAACCTACTCTATCATCTCCTTACCACTTGCTTCTATTTCTAACTCCCCTTCCCCACCAGGAATATCACTTAGAAAAGTGCCTTGTAGTATTTGTGAATAAGGAGAAATGAAATTCTAAGAGTTCCAGGAAGGGCATATGATACAGTGTATATGGGAATTCCATGGAAAAGAAATACTCTCAGTAAGGAAAAAGTTTTTTTTAAAAGATTTATTTATTATATGTAAGTACACTGTAGTTATCTTCAGACACACCAGAAAAGGGTGTCAGATCTCATTATAGATGGTTGTGAGCCACCATGTGGTTGCTGGGATTTGAACTCAGAACCTCTGGAAGAGCAGTCAGTGCTCTTAACCGCTGAGCCATCTCTCCAGCCCCAAGGAAAAAGTTATAAAAACTTGAAGTGGGGGAAAACATGACTCTCCAACATATTCCTTTGTAATAGACATATATTTATAGGTATTGGATTATAGGTATTGGAGACCATGTTGATTACATTTAGCTTAAGTCAGACACACTGTCTCACTACTGGTCCCTACTGAACTAATGTTTTAGCTCTAGCCCCACTTCCATGCCTACAAATTTGTTCCCATACCAGATCAGGGTGTGTACTGGTACCTGGCCATCACAGAGTTCAACCAGTGATACGCGCTCTCGGCCTGCTTTAATGAGTTTGCTCTGGAACAGCTTGCCATCAAAGTAAATCCAGGGGCAGCAGTGTTCCCAAGGGACTGGCTGGCCACATGCATCATTAGCAAACAGAGCTGTGTCGACCCCACTCATGAACAGGGCAGCAAGCTGGATCCCCCGAGCATCCAGTTTCTCAATCTAAAACCATCACAGAGAAAAAATATTAAGAAACTACAAGGAAAAAAAAAGAAATGAAAAAGTTTATGCTTAAAACAACCTAAAGTCTGTAGCCTCATATGTTTGGTTGCAGTTAAAATACAGATTCCCTAAAATATTGAATAAAATGATCATTAGGCTATGTTTATAAGGTATCTATGAAACATATATGAAGTCATAGTTAGATTTAGGTTCTATCTCAAGATACCTCATTGTGTTTATGCAAATATTAAAAAGTCTGTAAAAATCTCAAATCTGAAATATGTCTGGTCAATTCTGTGCATTTTGGATAAGGGGTACCTAACCTAGATTGTCATTGGTAACACTTATTATTATTCCTGTCATGTTGACTCTTCCAATTAAATTAGAACATGCTGGTCTGGTGGGATGGTTCTATGGGTGAGGACACTTGAGTTCAATCCCTAGGCTATCCACATGGTAGAAGGAGAGAACCAGTTCCTGCAAGTTGTCCTCTGACCTACACATGGACTTCACGGCACAATGCACCCCCCTGCACTGCACCCACAATAAGTAAATAATAAATGTAAAATAACATTTTTTAATGGTCTTACACTATTGCTTAGGCTCATCTCACAGTCATGGTAATCCTCCTGCCTCAGCTTCCTGAGTACTGGGATTACAGTCATGAGCTGCCATACATATTGCGTTTCAACAGTCACTTGAGTGTAAAAGTAGTTTATATGTCCACCTTTCCCTGAGATGATTTAGAGGATACACATTTTGCTCATCAAATTTGAAACTTTCAAAAAGTGAAAACCAAAAGAATATTCAATACTGGTGACAGTGCAATGAGATAAATTGGAAGTCTTACAAATGCTGAGGAATATCTACTGCAAATAAGTAATATATATCAAGAACTCCAAAAATGTTTACATTTGTCAACTCAGCAAGTTTCCTTTGAAGAATCAGTTTTAGCAAGGTGACAGTGCATGATGTCTGTTCACAACAGTAAAATCCAAACTAAGACATGCCCTTAGCATACACCTTTAATCCCAAACAATGAAGGTAAAGAAAGTTAGTTTGTAGAAGGAAGCACCCATGTTTGAAAGTGATGTATAATTGAGTGGTAGACAAAGTGATGAATCAGAGAAAGATTTGACAGAATAGAATATGCTCAACTCTCACAAAAACAGAGGAGAAAGCAATTCTCCTGGGACAGTTGAACATACAGAGACAGGCTGCAGAGTGAGAACAAGCTAGACACAGGTAAAGACAGAACGAACCAGAGAATGAGAAGGAGCCAGAAGTTTAGAACAGATTGCTAGAGTTAGTTTGTGGCTAAACAGAGCCATTCAGGAGAAGCCCTGAAAAGCCAGATTGAATCAGGACTTTTGAGTCAGAACACCTGAGTTGAACCAGCCAGAATTCAGAAAGAGCTAGTAAGGGTGAGCTTATTCAGCAGCAAGTCCCAGAGGCTGAAAACATTCTAGGTCTGGATTAGATTGTACAGAGGCTGAAAGCTTACAGCAATAGGCCTAGGTTAGCAGATCGGAGGCAGTAAACCTCAGAGATGGCAATTACATCAGGCTAATAAAAGATAATATCACATACTACCCTTTATTAAGTGTATGTGTTGGGAGCAGAAGCAATGATGAGATGGCTCAGCAGGTAAAGGCCCTTGTACACGAGACTCATCACCCGAACTTGATCACTGGATCTTCCAAGGTGGCAGGAGAGAAGTGACAGCTGAGAGGTGTCATTTGACCTCCACATGTATACTGTAATTCACACACACCTACAATCACACACTAAACAAACAAACAAACAAACAAACTAATTGGAGATATATATTTACTCAGAGACAAGTAGGGACACTAAGGTCCCCGCAACGTATAAGTGCCAACCTTACCATGGTTTACAAGCCTTGTAAACTATCTTTTCTGAGTATTCGGATTCATCATGGTGTTGGGAGAAGATAGCAGGCATCCCTTAGTTTTATTAACAGAAGGATCTACTTGGATAAGGTAAATAAAACACTTACCTATCAAAATTTTCTTTCCCTAGCTCCAAAAGAAAAGGACTAAAAGTAGACCTATGAGCTTATGAAAGAGAATGTGAGTGTAGTGGGATACACCTATAATCTCAGCACTTAGGAAGTAGAAGCTAAAGGATCAGGAGTTCGAGGTCCTCTTTCCTTACACAGTGAGTTTAGGCCCAGCCTGAGACTCTGTCTCAAAAAAACAAAACAAAACAACAAAACACTCAAATCAAAACCAAAAAAGCAGAGAAAGGAATTTAAATGAAGGTAGGATAAATCACCTTGAGTTCTTGAAGCTGATCTGGTTCATAAAGCTGAGTAGAAACTGCCTGTGCAAGGAAGGTGTCAAGTTCATGGCGATGCAGGATTCGGCCACCAGGCCACTGAACCATGTATCTAGAAACAAAAACATCATTATTTGATCACAGTTCCCATCATTAATGTCCCAGACACTAAGAACCTAAAGTGGTGCCAAGCATTATAGCACACACCTGTAATTCTATTATTTAGGAGGAAAAGAGGATAGAGAGTTCCAGGCTAGCCTGGGCATCATAGCAAGACACTACCAGAAATAATAACAAGAATGATGGCTGGAGATGTAGCTCAGAAGAAGAGAATTTTCCTAGAATGCACACAAAAAACATGCACACACAAAAACTCCATAAACTTGTCAGGAATCAAACTTTGGGTTAACTTATAGTAATTCCAAATCTGAGTGGCAGAGGAAATAGACATGAACAACATTGACAGTGTAGTGTGGTATGCTAAGAAAAAAATGCACAGAGTTCTATGAAAACACAGAAGAGTCCAATGGGCAAGGAAGTCACCTGAAAAACTCATCAGGAGCAGAGTTTCAAGGGGATTGTATAATTTAATGAGATACAAGGTAGGAATAAGCATCCTATTTTATTCTAGGGAAGAATAATATGGAGGCATGATTTGGCAAGGTACACCTGGTTTGATACTGGTGAATGATAGTGGATAAAATTATAAAGTCGGCCACTATATCATAGTCTCCAAATAAGATTCTGTAAATCTTTGTCCCCGAAATGTAGGAAGACATTTAAGGATTGTCAGCAGGAGAGTGATACTGACATATGTATCCGTTAAGGTGACTGAATCTATGGCCAAAAATGGACTAACTGAAGGCACTGACAGTGAGGATGATGTTTGGGGATAAGATTAAGAGCTGCCAGCATATAAACCCACAAGACTTGGTCATAGGAATTTCTTTTCCCACAGTGCTAGGGATGGAATTCAGGACTACATGCATGTTAGTCACTCCCAACCCTTGGTCACAGGTTTTACAGGACAGGGAAGGGAAGGGAAGACCCCAAGACCCCAAGAACTTTGGCTTGTGAAGATGGCTGGATGACATGGTACCATTTTTAAAGATAAGAAATCTAATTAAGTACCTATTAAATCTAATTAAGTACCTATTCATGAGTATTTGAATTGACTGTCCATGAACTGAATGTGTCTTACTATTATAGATACTATGAATGAAGAGACAAATGGAAAAAAACCCTACAAATATATTAGTATAAAATATGTACTTAGCTCCTTAAGGGTGCATAAGACAATGTACATGCACATCTAGTCTAGAGTTGTTCTAGACTTTGGGAACTTGGCATTTAAAGCAATGGGTGGCTGGAGCAACACATGGAATTAATTCCTGGAGACTCTAGCCTAATTACTGGAGCCACAATCTGGCTGGGATCTAGAAAGCTCTCTGAACTACTGTTCTCCATTGGGGAGAGAACAGTATAAACATCCCTACCGCCAATATTTTTCTTTAAGCTCAAATTCCTTTGAATTTTACAATGATTCTGGAATGGCAGGAATTACCAAATCCTGTGACTTGTTTAGCAATTATATTCTAAATATCTAGGATATATAGGTAGAACTCTGTAACTGACAAAACTTCCCTTTGCCTAGAACATTCTGTACTGTCTTTTCTGATCATTGTTCACTTGGGAAATTTATTCATAATTTATGACCTAGTTTATATTTTCTGATACTATGTTATTTAGCACATAATTCATAGTTTGTATCTTTCCCAAAGTGTTCTTTTTACCAATACTTTTTTGCCTTGAAGACTACTTTTTATAATTTCTTGATTTAGTTTACTTAAGCTTTTATTTCAAAGCTTTTTTCTTTATTTCTTGGCAAATGTGAAGAAAACATATCAAAAATGTTGCCATCAAGGTATGACATGAAAACTATAAATAAAAGACATTGAAAATTACAGACTGTGTGAGTAACAGAATAAAGTTTAAATGTTTTACTAATTATCTACAACGAAAATATATTCAAGTGTCTATGTGAATTACCAGGAGGTCTAGGACCTTGTGTGTTCTTGATGATCTTTGTTTATTATTTCTCCTTTATCATGAACCTTGGTAAATATTTATTGGAAGATTATCAATCAGGTCATGCTAAAACAAATGAAAAAACAACAAAACTTAACCAAAAAAGAGCTTCCAAAGCAGAATTATTTGAATTATATACATCTTGAATATTATAAAAGAAAAATGACCTAAAGGAGTCAACTGTGAGAGAGAGGCAAACTCACAGAAAGTCTAATACAATTTGCAGGGCATGATCATGCAGGTTGTTCTGAGTGCCTCACTAAATGTGTCTAGAAAATCAAAGACAGCTTGATGGAGGAGGAATTAACTAACTTTATTAGGGATTAGAGGTTTTTGATTGGTTTGATTTATACTCCAATGTTAATCTGAATTCTTAGTATAAAGTATAGCACAGTAGGTGCTCAATAAATATTTGCTGAGTAAGTCACTGCAGCATATGCTAACCTCCATTACTGAATCAGTATGCTATTCAATGAGTGTTGAATAAGTTATGAGACATAGTGTAGGGCCTAATATGTCAATGGGGTGAAAGGATAGAATAAATAATAATTATGATTAAATCTACCAATATTTAGGGTTGTTAATCATGTACTATTTTCTAAAATATATTATTCCACTGAGGATTATCTCTGTCAAAACTAAATCATGGGGGCTGAAGAGTTGATTCAGTGGTAAAGATGGCTTGTTGTTCTTGTGGAGGACTTGGGTTTGGTTCCCAGCACTCACATGATGTCTAACGACTGTCTGCAATTTCAGTTCCAGAAGATTCAATGCCCTCTTTTAGTCTCCATGGGTACTGCATGCACATGGTGAACAGACATATGTGCAGGCAAAATATCCATACACATAAAATAAAAATACATAAATATAAAAATAACAAAAACCCATATCATGAAAACTTTCCATTTTCAGTAATAAGATAGCATTTTTCCTATTACATAATTATACATAATCATGCAACTATTATACATTCTATTATAATTTTAGTAAGCTAATATTTACTTTTAGATAGTAAATGCCTGTGATACTGTAGACACATTGATAGAACCGTTATTTTTACAGAAAATAGTGGCAAAGATTACATACTTTGGAAGCTGACTTCCTTGGCAGTGAGGTTCTAATACTCTGTGACTCTAGGCAACTGCCTTAACCTCCGGAAGATTTAGTTTTCTCATCTGAACAATTGGGCTAGTACTGCTTACATGTGAAAAGATTCTTTTTATTTGGTAAAACTCTTATTAGATACTAAATTTTTATACATACAAACATTTGTCACTAGCCTATTAATTTTGTGTTTATTTGTTTCAAGCCAATACCATATAGACTTAACTTTAATATATGATTTAATAATTAGAAGCCTTTCTACCACTTCTACTTTTAATTTTATTTAGCATTAACAAATTTGTTCTGATTCCAAACTTTCATGTTCATTCTGAGTCAGAAAAATGTAAAAAGCTGGGACCAAGTGGTAGAGTACTTGGGAAGGAGGAGGTTTGATCCCTAACATTGCAAAACAGAAAAGTATAAAGAGCTATGGCCATCCTTAGTTCTACAGACTAAAACACCACAAAAAAACTTAAGTGGCATTTCAAGGGATAAGACTTTTAATTCTGATAAAGTCCATATTTTCTCTTCCAAATCATTTTTTGATGCAAATCTAAGAACTCTTTACTTAGCACCAGATCCTAGATGTACCCTGCTCTCCTTTCCTTCTGTAGTTAGATAATTTTGAGTTCATGGGGCTTTAAGTCAAGTTCATTTTTGTTTCTGACTACAAAGTTATGTAATTGCTCCAGCACTAATTGTTGAAAAAACTTCAGTCTAGTGAACTGCTTCTTTATTTGTCAATATCAATAGAATATATCAGTATGAACATATATTCTTGAGTTCTTTGGTTCATGAAATAATCCTTAGCAATTACCTCTATGTCTTAGACACTTATCATAAGCCTTCACTTTGTATTTTCCTCCTTTTTTCAAGATTGCTTTAGTTATTAAGGGGTTAGTATCTTTTTTTCCAAGATAGGGTTGGACTATGCGCTCAGGCTAGCCTTGAACAGGCATAGGGATCCTTCTACTTTTGTTGTGTAGCTAGGAATAAGGGGCTGTGCCAACACATCCATTCAACTTTACCTTTTGATATAAATCTTAGAATAAGTTCATTGAATGTAATGCATGAAAACTATGGATTGAGGAGATGACATCTTTATAATAGTAAGACTTCCATTCCACGAAGTTTCCATCGACTTAATATCTCTTTGACTTTTTTCATGAACATTTAGCATAATAATTATTTGAAGTGCTGAAGTTTGAACTCAGGTCCTCATATGCATGCACTCTACAATTGACCAGCCCTAAGCATAAAGATTTTAAGGTTGATTCATGATCTGGCCTGTTAGCAGTAGTTTGACTTAATTGCTACATAATTTTTCATTGATGGACATACCTCAGTACGTTTATCCACTTACCAGTTGATAGATAATTATGTTCTTTGAGCTTTTTGGCTATTATGATTAATACTTCCATTAATATTCAAGTCTTTCTGTGGGCATATCTTTTCAGTGCTCTTGGAGCGATAGCTAGGAGTGAAATGAATGAGTCATCTGATACATACATATTTAATCTTTTAAGAAAATAATAAATTTGGGGCTGAAGAGATGGCTCTGCGGGTAAGGTGTTTGCAGCTCTTCCAGAGGACCCAAGTTCAGTTCCTAGCCCCCACATTAGGTCGGTTAAAACTACCTGAAACTCCAGCTCCAGGAAATGACGCCCTCTTCTGGCCTCCACAGGCATCTGCACATACATGGCACATACTCATAAATATACAGACAGACAGATACAAACACACACACACACACACACACACACACACACACACACACATACACACACAAAACAAAATTTTGAAAAAAAAATCTTAAGGAAAAAGAAAATGGCAAACTTGATGGAGATGTACCTCACTGTTAAACATTTCTTACTGTAGGCCAAGTTGTGTTTTTCTTTCTTTCTTTGTTTTTTAAAAAAACATTTAATTTAAAATAAGAAAATGACAAAGTAGTCTCAAAAGTAGCTATACTTCCTATACTTTTTCAACATTTAAAATTTTTGCTATGGTCTTTTTAATTATAATTTTTCTGACTGAGTGAAGTAGTATTCGCTATTATCAATTTTCTTCAACAAACTTCTGGAAATCTTAGAGTAATAAGACAAAACCAAAAGAACTATAAATAGGGAAAGAAAAATCAAGCTATCTATGTTTTCAGGGGTATGATCTCATATTTAAAAGATCCTAGAGAATGATAGGATACAAAAATAAAAAAAGCAATAGCCTACACACTGATGAAAAAAAACTTGTTGAGACAAAAAAATCATAAAAATAAATTAACTTAACCTCAAAACCAAAACAGAACAAAACCACACCACATCGAAAATATAACTGATCAGTGGTTCTCAACCTTCCTAACTGTGCAACCCTTTAATATGGTTCCTCATGTTGTGGTGACCTCCAACTATAAAATTATTTCATTGGTACTTTGTAACTGTAATTTTGATACTATTATAAATTACAATGTAAATATTTGAAATGCAGGACATCTGATAGGTGACTTCTGTGAAAGGGTCATTTGATCCCAAAAGAGGTCGTGACCCACAAGTTGAGAACCAATGGAATAGATGAAAGGATTCTACAATAATAATTATAACACCCCATAGAAAGATGACAAACCATGAAAGGGTCCTCCTATGTTCATGCATTAGATGATTTAATATTGTTAAACCTACATACTAATAAAATTCACCTGTAGATTCAATACAATCCCCTATTAAAATACCAACACCTTTCTTTTTCACAGAAGTAGAAAAATAATCCTTAAAACCACATAGAAACAGAAAAGACCCCAAATAGGGGGGAAAAAAGCACATCCAAAGTTATCGTAACACCCAATTTCAAATTATACTACAGATCCATGGAAACAACAAAAATCACGGTATTGGCACAAAACAGGCATGTATAGTAATGGAACAGAAAGAGAGGACCATACATGTGTATATCCAAATTGTCAGGAATATGATTCTTGGCAAAGGTGACAAAAACATACACCAGAAGCTAGAATCATTTTAACAAATGGTAGTTAAAAAATTAGATGATTCCATGTAGAAGACTGAAACTGTGCCACTCTTTTATTCTATGTAAACCTCTAACCAAACCCTAACACTCAACATAAAACTGAAACTTCCAAACTACAAGTGGAAAACAGGAGAAACACTTCAAGATGTTGGCACAGGTAACAATTTTCTGGATAGGATGCCAATAGCTCAGTGGAAATACAGACATTAGGATTGCATCAAATTCAAAACATCTGTATAACAAAGGAGAAGATATAATGTGCATGTTCATATTCACAGCAACAATGCTCACAAATCAAGTTGTAGAGTAAGTTTAGGTACCCATCAGTGGACGAGTAAATAAAATGTACTATTTATACAGCACAGTATGATTCAGCCTCAAAGAATGAAATTATATCATTTGTAGAGAAAATAATGAAACTGGGAATTATAATATTAAATTATTTGTAGAGTTTAATTAGTTGTTTTGAGTCCTTGTTATATATTTGCTCAGATTTTCCATTTCTTCTAGAATTAACTTTAGTAATTTGTGACTTTCTACTAATTGTCAATTTTGTCTATCACTTAATTTGTTGCCATATTATTCCTCATACTTAATTTTTCCAAAGCCAGTAAGTAGTGTTTCTTTATCATTCTTAATTTCAGTTTCTTTCTAAGTCAGAGAAGGGGGATCACAAGAAACAGTATTAGGGGTATGATCCAAACACATGTTTGAAAATGACAATGAGGCCCCTTATGTATAATTAATATATCTAGTAAATAAAACTTAACAAAAGTGTGTATTATTTAACTTTATTCTTTTGGTATTCTTATTTCATTTATAGATGATCCAGATTTAGTAGTTACCTGCTTTCTGAATCTTTGGGTTTACTCAGTTTGCAGTGCTAGAGAGATTCAAGACCTCATGCACTACATGTCAGGTAACTGCATTACCATTGCTTTGGATGCCCTTTAAGTACCCCCTTAACTACCAGGCTCATGCAGCAATCCTTTCTCAGCTTCCTAAACAGCAGGGACTAGCAATGTGTAAAGCTCCGATTTTGGCTTTTTTTTCTAGTTTAATATATAAAATTAGGTTATTGGTTTGAGGATTCTCTTCTTTTATACGAAAAGCACTTATAGGTTTATATTTATCAGCATTATTTTAGATGTGCCTCATAAGTTATCATGTTGCCATTTTGTTCTTATTCGTCTCTATTTTCTAATTTTCTTTGTGGTTTCTCCTATGACTCATTATGTAGGACCCTGAAGTTTAATTTTCATATACTTGTGCCCATTTTTTTCAGATTTCCTTTTATGAATTACCCCTAATTTGCAGTTGTCACAGACCACAGTTTGAATAACTCAAGCCTCTTTTTTTACATTCATCATGTCTTGTTCTGCCACCTAACATATTGTCTATGATGCACAATGTTCCATGAACACATAAAAATGTATACTTTGATAGTGTTCGGTAGGGTATTCTATAGATAACTCGTGGCCTGGTTTATTGTATAGTTCAGGACTTTTGTTTATATTTTTGCAGTTGTTCTTTAACCACTTTTTGAAAATAAACTACTGCACTCTGTATTTAATTATCTTGGGTGTGAACTGGGGACTCAGAGCCATGAGCATATTAAGCATGTGCACCATAGTGTAGCTACAGGCCCCATCTCAATTGTTATTCTTAAAATTGTCCATTTATATTTTTCCTTTCTTTTGTTTTTGTTTGATATAAGATAGAAGGTTTCTCTGTACAGCCCTGGCTGTCCTGGAACTCTCTCTGTAAACCAGGCTGGCCTTGAACTCACAGAGATCCACCTGCCTCTGTCTCCAGAGTGCTGGGATTAAAGGCATGCACTACCACTGCACAGCTCCAACAGTGTATTAAAACATTCACTAGGTCAGAGCTTTCATGATCTATTTGTCTCTGGCCATGTGCTCAGATATACTTAGAGGTATGCCTTACTAATCTCCTAGGTGTTTCTCAATTTTATCAAGTTGATGATCAGGATTAACTATCACAATAAGGTAGGTTACTATGCCTTCATTTAATTTTGCATGCTTGGCTTTATTCAGCTGAGATTTTTTTCTTTTTGTGCTGAGGTTTAAACTTAGGTCTTTGTGTATCCGGAGCAAGTATACCACTAAAGAACTATATCCCCAACTTTTTATTTAGTTATTTGAAAAGATTTATACTGCTTTTAAGTGTTTAGTCTTCTTTGAAAGCCTGAATTATTTACCATTTGTCACATTTAGAGATCTGTAGATTGATCAGGAGTAGTCAATATTATTAGTCAATTTTCTCTTGTTTAGTTAGTGAAGTCTATTATATATATACACGTATACATGTATATATGTATATATGTGTATATATGTATATATTATATTTTCTTCATTTACATTTCAAATATTATTCCCTTTCCTAGTTTCTTCTCTGAAAAGTCCCTATCCTCCCTCCCCCTTCTCCCCAACCCACCCACTCCTGCTTCCTGGCCCTGGCATTCCCCTATACTGGGGCATAGAATCTTCCCAAGACCAAGGGCCTCTCCTCCCATTGATGGCCAACTAGGCCATCCTCTGTTACATATGCAGCTAGAGACACGAGTCCCACCATGTGTTTTCTTTGATTGGTGGTTTAGTTCCAGGGAGCTCTGGGGGTGCTGGTTAGTTCATATTGTTGTTCTTCCTATAGGGTGGCAGACCCCTTCAGCTGCTTGGGTATTTTCTCTAGCTCCTTCATTGGAGACCCTGTGCTCCATCCAATAGATGACTGTGAGTATCCACTTCTGTATTTGCCAGGCACTGGCATAGCCTCACAGGAGACAGCTATATCAGGGTCCTGTCAGCAAAATCTTGTTGGCATCTGCAATTGTGTCTGGGTCTGGTGGTTCTTTATGGGATGAGTCCACGGGTGGGGCAGTCTCTGGATGGTCCTTCCTTCAGTCTCAGCTCCGAACTTTGTCTCTGTAAATCCTCCCATGGGTATTTTGTTCCCCCTTCTAAGAAGGATTGAAGTATCCACACTTTGGTCATCCTTCTTCTTGAGTTTCATGTGTTTTGCAAATTGTATCTTGGGTATTCTGAGTTTCTGGGCTAATATCCANTTATCAGTGAGTGCATATCATGTGTGTTCTTTTGTGATTGGGTTACCTCACTAAGGATGATATCCTCCAGATACATCCATTTGCCTAAGAATTTCATAAATTCATTGTTTTTAATAGCAGAGTAGTACTCCATTGTGTAAATGTATCACATTTTCTGTATCCATTCCTCTGTTGAGGGACATCTGGGTTCTTTCCAGCTTCTGGCAATTATAAATAAGGCTGCTATGAACATTGTGGAGCATGTGTCCTTATTTCAAGTTGGAGCATCTTCTAGGTATATGCCCAGGAGAGGTATTGCTGGATCTTCTGGTGGAACTATGTCCAATTTTCTGAGGAACTGCCAAATGATTTTCAGAATGGTTGTACATTCTATGCATAATGCAGCACTTGAGGTCATTGTTGAAATTTTTCTCCTTTGTTTTTACCCTAACTTGACTATCTGTAACTCACAATAAGCAAAAGCCACTAGTTGGTTAAAGAATATGTTTATGTCTCCTCAGCCAACTAGATGTTTACTTTTTACCATTGAATACATCTCAGAGTATTAGGAGGTTACACACTTCAGCCCCATACTCAGCAAAGGACAAGTAGTTTGCAGGTCATGTCTAAGAAGGCATGACCTTGAAAAGTCACACAGAATAAAAAGATACATTTGATTTTAGTTTAAAATTTAGCTTCTTGATAGTTATTCTCAGGTCCTGTTTAATCAGAGGTGCTATTTCAGGATTTTGTGCCATAGAGACATATACCCTTCATTGATGAGGCTGAATGTTTGGGTCTTTAGTGAATGGCTTGTTGTCTTGTCTCACTCTAGCACATATTCAGGAAGACAATAAAGAAGCTGATTCTTTCTATGATGCTTGGTATAAAATGTCTGGATCTTCTGCCACGTTACTATGTTGGTTAGCTACCAGCCTCCCGACTGCTTATCATTAAGCCTCCCTCTGCTTTCCACATACTAGTAGGCACAGTTTTCCATTTCTCATTCTAAATTATATCAGTCTCCACCCCGTCTTTTATTAGTTAGGGTTACTATTGCTGTGATCTAACATCATGACCAAAAACCATTTTGGAAAGGAAAGGGTTTATTTGGCTTATACTTTCACATCACTGTTCATCACGGAAGGAGCTTTGGCCAGGAACTCAAACAGGGCAGGAACCTGGAGGCAGGAGCTGATGAAGAGAGAGGCCATGGAGGAATGCCGCTTACTGGCTTGCTCCCCATGGCTTTCTCAGCCTGCTTTCTTATAGAATCCAGGAGAACCTGGATATCCCTCGACTGAAGAATGGATGAAGATAATGTGGTTCATTTACATGATGGAATACTATTCAGCTATTAAAAAGGGCATCATGAATGTTATAGGCAAATGGATGGAACTAGAATATATCATCCTGAGTGAAGTAACCCAGACCCAAAAGGACATGCATGGTATGCACTCACTTATAAGTTGATATTTGTCATAAAGTGTATCAAGTTACAATCTACATGCTCAAAGAAGCCAAATACCAAGGAGTACCCAAATGAGTTGAATTTTTCTCAGAAGGGGAAATAAAATAAATATTGTAGATGGATGGGTGAAGGGAACTGGGTTGGAAAGGGGAGGGGAGTAGGGCAGGGGGAGGATCAAGTATAGGGGGAATAGGGGAGAGAGAATGAAATTAGCAGTGTGTATGTGTGTGGGGGGAGGTCATTTCTAGGACATTCCAAAGACCTGGGATAGGGGAGGTCTCAGGGTGGCTATGAGGGTCACTTTAGCTGAAAGTCCTCACAGTGGGGGATATGAAGCATAAAGTGGTCACTTTATGTATCCAGGAAGGACTCCCAGTGGAGGGATAAGAACAGCAACTCACCCACAAACTTCGACCTAAAATGTGTCCTGCTTACGAGATGTGCAGGAACAAAGATAGAGCAGAGAAGGAGTGAATAGTCAACTAATAACTGGCCCAACTTGAGACCCATTCCATGAGCAAGAAGCAATCCTTGATACTATTAATGATACTTTGTTATGCCTGCAGACAGGAGCGTAGCATAACTGTCCTCTGAGAGGCTCCATTCAACAACTAACATAAACAGAGGCAGAGGCACATAACCAAACATTAGATGGAGCTCTGGGAGTCTTATGGATGAGTTGGGGGTAAGGATTGGGAGACCCGAAGAGGATAGGGATTCTATATGAAGACAATCAACTAACCTGGACCCTGGAAGCTCCCAGAGACTGAATCACTAACCAAAGAGCGAGCATGGGCTGGACCTAGCCTTCCCCCAACACACATATATAGTAGGTGTGCAGCTTGGTCTTCATGCAGGTTCCTCAACAACTGAAGTGGAGGCTGATCCTGAATTTGTTGCCTGGCTGTAGATTCCATTTCCCTAACTAAGCTGCCTTGTCTGGTATCAGTGAGAGAGGATGCACCTAGTCCTGCAGTGACTGATGTGCTGGTGTGTGTGTGTGTGAGGTGGGGGGAGGAATGGGAGAGGAGCTGTGTGTGGGACTAGGCAGAGAAGGGGGAAGTGATATTGGGATGTAAAGTGAATAAGTACATTAATTTTTAAAAACCAAAATACCTTATAGCCAATACTTATGAAGTATTTTTCTCAATTGAGGTTCCCTCCTTTTGGGTAACTCTAGCTTGTGTCAAGTTGACATAAAACTAGCCAGCATACATATACACTTTATGGATTGCTTGCCCCAGCAAAGATCTTCTGAGTGTTTTACTAGATGTAGGGATTTTTCCCAGTATGGTATGTAATACTTCTGTTCTACAGATGGGTACTGAAGATGTGGATACATTCCTGTTGGTAGCCCTGATCTTTGTAGCTTACCCCTCGGGCTGTGAAAACTCCTTCCATTGTTTGGCTTCCAAGGAGGCAATTAGAACAGTGGTTTTCAAGCTATAGGTCATGACTGCTTTGAGGGTCAAATGACCCATTCACAGGGCTTACACATCAGATATCCTGCATAGTAGATATTTACATACCATTCAAAACAATACCAAAACTACAGTTACAGAGTAGCAACAAAAATAATTTTATGGTTGGGGGTCACCACAACACAAGGAACTATATTAAAGGGTCACAGCATTAAGAACATTGAGAACCACTGGATTAGAGTCTCTGTCCTTTATGAGTGGGGTTGGGGTCAATAATCCTCTTGGCCACACTTACCTGGACTTGGGGATGGGATTGATGACAAATGGCAGCCTTCCCTTTCCAGGGTAAAATAACAGCCCAAGAATAGGAGCTGGGAGAAGGAATCCCTGTCTTCTTGGCTAGTCCTGCTTGAAATAGACCCACTTTAATACAGGTGAGGGCAAGGGAGTGAGCCTGACTCACAATTACAGATTAACTGATACCTTGAGCAGATTTAGACGGTCTTTCTTTTTGAAAACTACATGTCTACTTGCATTAGAAAACTACTGTCTATATAGAATTCTGTTCCACTTCCGTTGTCTTTAATACCATTATTCAAATCTACATATTTTAATTTTACTTAAGCAAAACAAGAATCTTTTACCTTGTTTGACAACTAAGAATTTACATTACTAACAGCATTTAAGTGGGTTTAGCTATGCTTTTCATTGTATCTCAAAACAATAGTTTAACTTTCCTGCATGTTATTTCCCTCTATTTTTATGCATTTGAGTAACTATGTAATAAGTCTCTTCCCCCACACTTAGCAACATAAATGTCTGTGGATGTAATTTATAGTCTATCAGTAACTAGATTTATTGTCTCCATTTCATCCTCAACTATTCCTGTTATACGGCATTTCAATAATAACTTCAGATATTTTAGTACAATTGACAGTTACCAGCCTCCATTTTACAATTCAGATGTTTTAAAAAACAAACTGAAAATGCTAGCTGAACCAGTAAGCAACACTGGGCCCAGTTACAGAGAGTTCCTTGCACTGGTCTATGCTTCAGTCAACACAGCTTCCACTGGGCAAAGCCACAAACTGAAAGGCAGCAGTAGCAGGCATAGCATTTCTAAAGTATGTTTGTAGGTTTCACGAATAGGACAAAGGTCATTTATGCCAGCCACAGTCAGTCACTGTGTCACATGAGTGAAGCCACAGTCTAAAGCTTTCACAGTATTCTACATGTTTATACATTTTCTCTGTTTCTTCTATTGTCCTTCTTCTATGCCCCCAACCCCCTGGCAGAAACTGTTCACCTCAAGAGTGCACATCTAGCTATTCCCAAGTGTACTAACACAGCTTGACTGTTGGAATCAATGGCTTCTGGGGCCTTTTATAGTGTTAATCAGTTTTCTAATCAGGTGAAAAGCAACTAAGCCTTTGCTTTTATGAGTCCCTCTAAGAGAAGGAATTCCCACTAGCCCCTAAAATCTTCCTTCAGTAGATTTGATTTTTACAAAAGTTTAAAATGTTCTGAATTTATCGAGTGTATGCGTGTTCCACAGTGCACCTGTAGAAGTTAGAGAACAACAGCTTATGGGGGTCAGCTCTTTCTTTCCACCATATGGGTCTGGAGTTAAAAGGGGTTATCAGGCTTTTGGGCAGATGCCTTTATCTGCTGAGCCTTCTAGCTGGCCCTAGTAGAGTTTATGTTTTCCTTTCTGTGATATGTCATTAGGAAATACAGCAGAAACATTAAATGATGTTGTTTCCTAGTTTTACTAGGTAAATTGAAATGCAGATTTATCTATCTTGTGAGTAATTTTGCACATATGTCTGGGTACCACACATGTGCCTACTTTCTATAGAGATCAGAAGAGGGTGTTAGATTCCCTGGAACTAGAGTTATAGATGGTTATGGGCCAACATGTCAACTCTGAGCAACTGTTTAGATTTGGATAAAATTTTGATAGAAAGAATAGGGATGTATGCCTCCATATCCAGTAGGGCTACATTCTACCTTAAAAGTCAGAGGTTTTCTGTATGCCTTCCTCCTCAGTGATGACTATACAAAAGTGTGTGTGTGTGTGTGTGTGTGTGTGTGTGTGTGTGTGTGTGTATAATATATATATATATATATATATACACAAAAGTATACCTTTGAGTTAGATCAGTCTTTCCTAAAAGGCTATTTCTAGGACTGCTAAAAACTTTATGAACATATATTTTACTATATTTCCATGGGAGGCATCTTTTAACTATAATTAGATGAAGTAATTGAGAAGGATTGGTTCCTGGTATTCAACTAGGCTAGAGTTAAATGTTCACACACTGAGTTCACACGATATTGGTAAGTAATGTCATGTTGAAGCTTATTCTTCACTTAAAGTTAATTTTTAGAAAATTTCAACCACTTTTTATATTAATTGTTGTAAGTAAATTTCTGATTTTAAAAAGTGTGTGTGTGCGCTCATGCATGTGCATGCATCTGCATGTGCCCATGTGTGTGTTCAGAGAACAACTTGCTGGGGTTAATTCTCACCTTCCACCAGGTGAGTTCTATGGGTCACATCGGGTTGTAGAGTGGATAAAGCACTTTTATCCACTGAGCTATCTCACTGGCCCAAAACTACACTAAAAATATTTTATCTTCTTTAAAAACAGGAAATGGCAGTCAGAAAAGTGGGGGTTTGAACTCTTACTACTGTGTCTTCCTATATCACTACTGCTGGGTACTGCTCTATTAGCCTGTTTCCTCAGTTATGCTATCTGGCCCTATTATTATAAGGATTAGAAATATCAACCACAGGGCATATGGTAAGAAAGAGAATAGTACCTGCTCGTGATGATTTAATAAACATCGGGGTACTGATTAATAATAGGCAATTTTACCTTCAGATATTGTCTCTTAATCTTTACTGACTTTTGACTCTTTAAGTAATATAATCTTTTTTCCTTAGGGTTTTTGGCAGTGTGCTAGCATTTGTCATTGCAATTAGTAGGACTGTCAAAGTATCTGTCTATCTTGCTTACTGTGATAATTAATCTCAATTGTCAACTTTATGAGATCTACAATCACCATGCAGATGGGATTGTCTTAATTAGGTTAACTGAGGTAGGAAGAACCACCCACTGTGGGTGTCACCATTCCCTGAGTTGTGATCCTGTACTGTATAAAAAGGAGAAAGCTAGCTGATCACCAGCCTTATGTTGCTTTTTCTAGACAATGTATACAATATGACTAATTGCTTCCAGATTCAGCTGCTTTAAATTCCCTACCATAATGGACTGTATGCTTAAACTGAGAATCAAAATGAACTCTTTCACCCTTAAGTTGCTTTTACCAGAGTATTTTAACATAAAAAATTAGAATAGATATTACATTTAGCATGTGGTAAATTTTATTACCAAAGAATATTTGGTAAATAATATTTGGTGCTTTGTGATTTGTGATACACTAGAAAATCAGATGACTAAATTGTCAGAAATGTGTTTAAGAATAAACAGGTTGAACATGATACTGAGAGTTTTTGTTGAGGACATTCACAGGCCTTATTAAAATAATATAGTATTTGTCTTAGATACTATAGCTCCTGGACATATTCTACACAAACAAGAAAACCAAGTAAATAGGAAAGTATGCTATTACTAAAGAATTGAGAACTAAGATTGAAATGGGCTGGTTCCAAAGACAAAGGCATTTGACATCAAACCTCACAAACCTGAGTTCCATCCCCAGGACTCACATGATGGAAGGAGAGAATCAACTTCCACAAGTTGTCCTGACCTCTGTATGTGAATTATGGCAAATGCATACCCCATACACATACATATACATATATAATAAAATAAATGTAATAAAAGAAGAAAACAAAATACCCAATTTCAGAGTCAATATAGGACAAGTTTTTAAATGATACATTTTTATTTTATGTGCATTAGTGTTTTACCTGCATGTATGTCTGTGTGAGGGTGTCAGGTCTCCTGGAAATGGAATTACAGACGGTTGTGAACTGCTATGTTAATGCTGGGAACTGAACCCAGGTCCTCTGGAAATGCAGCCAGTGCTCTTAACTGCTGAGCTATCTCTCATTTGTGGCCCAGGAATATATTAGTGATGAGATAGATAAAAATCTATATCTATTATTCATTTGGGGGAAAATCTCATAAGTCATCAATCTGATTGTTAAGATAGATAACCAATATATTATATTGAGCATCTATTATGTAGGAGGGACCTTGAATGCATTATTTAAATGCTAAAATGACTCTGTGAAGAATTATTATATCACTTACAATGAAAAAACAAATGTTCAGAAAAGCTAAAGTGAGTTACCAAGATAAAAAGGGCCAAAGCAAAAATCTAAACTGAGGTTGACTGTGGTAGTCTATAACTGTAATCCCAACATTCAGGATTTTTCTCAACCCAAGATGAAGGCTAACCTGGGATACACAGTAAAATTCTGTACCCAAAACCAGTCCAAGGCCAGCAGGATTGCTCAGCCTATAAAGGTGCTTGCTGTGCAACCTTGGCAACCTTAGTTCAATACTGGAATACATGCAAAGGTTGAAGAGAACCAACTCTGTGAAATTGTTCTCTGAATTCTACATGCACATTGTAGCATGTACATCTCCTCACCCACATCATGCACACACATGTATGATGATAATAAAGACACAATTCAAACTAAGATCTTCCCAGTTTCAAAGTTCAGCTTTCTATAACTTACAGAAACTAGAATCTGAAATACCCACTATGAAAAATACTTCCAGTGTATCAGCAAATAACAATTAGAAAGCATAAAAGGGAAATACCATCCCTAATTATAGTAACATATCATGTACTTAGGAATTAAATTATAGATATCTGTAGAAAAAAATCTATTAAGGCATGAAGAAAGAGACATAATCAATGGGAGAGGTAAACTATGGTCTTTGGACACAAGGATGTAATATTATAAATGTCCCCAAATTAATCAATTCAATGTCAAATTAAACTGCAGTAATATTGTTGTAGAAATTAATCTAATTATATATTATATATTTTAAGAGTTCATAAAATGTAAAAATGATATAATTTTGAAATAAGACATGCTTAGTAATTTGCCCTGAATAATTTTAAAGAAAAATTTGAGCCCTTAATAATTAGCTAATGAACAAAACAGAACCAATGAATGGAGTGTGTGTGTTGTGTGTGTTTGTGTACTGCATATGCACATGTGTACACAGGAAGGTGGTTATGATAGGTCAACAAATCAGAGGGAAAGAAATTATTTAAAACATGCTAATAGGGATCTAGCTCAGTATATGGAGAAAAGAAAGTCAAGACCCTTTCTTCTGCATATCTAAGATAAATATATACTATATTAAAAACCTTAAAAACCTTACCTGAAAAGTGTTACAGAAAAATATCTGTATGATCCAGGGGCATGGAGAATTTATTAAATAACTTATCAAACCAAGTTACCGGGTTTTACAAACCAAAATATGTGTTTCTCAATAAGAAGAAATGCTTATTGACATCTACAGTTCTCTTAGCAATCTGTCAAGAAGGATACATAGAAACTAGTGCTGAGGGGCTGGTGAGATGGCTCAGCAGGTAAGAGCACTGACTGCTCTTCCAAAGGTCCTGAGTTCAAATCCCAGCAACCACATGGTGGCTCACAACCATCCATAATAAGATCTGATGCCCTCTTCTGGGGTGTCTGAAGACAGCTACAGTGTCCTTACATATATAATAAATCTAAAAAAAAATTTAAAAAAAGAAACTAGGGATAGACAGGTGAATATTTTATGGATAAAATTTCTAAATTAATAGTAGACTACAGGTAGTATTCATATTGATGTATATTATATTATTCTAATTTTTCTTCATGTAGAAAATTATAATAATGAAAGATTTGGAAAAATGTAGTAATTTCATC
Source organism: Mus pahari (assembly GCF_900095145.1). Taxonomy (NCBI): domain Eukaryota; kingdom Metazoa; phylum Chordata; class Mammalia; order Rodentia; family Muridae; genus Mus; species Mus pahari. Next base: position 129,362,380 of record NC_034613.1, on the reverse strand, counting down.
AGCTAAAAGGACGTTGTATATAAAATTTGAACAAACCGTGACAGGCCATAAATACACATGCATAAGAATACAAATATACAAAAATTTCTGTTATATATCTCACAGGGAACTTGTGCAATCGGCAAGTATAAAAGATATAGTCTGATAGAGAGTTTGCAGAATAAATAGATTAACAAGAAAGCTGGAGAGATGCTGAGCAGTTAAGAGCACTTGTTCTTGCATAGGACTCAGGTTCAGTTCCCAGCATCCCTCAGGTGGCTCACAACCATCTGTAATTCCAATTCCAGGGAATCTGATACCCTCTGGCTTCCATGAGCACCTTCCCACACATGGAGAATATACACACATTTAGGCACACATACATATACATAAAATAGAAATAAATGATAGAACTTTCAATTTTATATTTAAAAATTTGTTTTTGAGACAGCATCTATGTAACCTTGACTGCCCTGGAGCTTTCTATATAGACTAGGCTGGTCTCAAACTCAGAGATCCACCTGTCTTGGCCTTCCTAGTATTGGGACTAAAAGTGTGTGCCACCACAACTGGCATATTAAAAAGTTAATATAAGGAGCTGGAGTGATAACTCAGCAGTTAAGAGAGCATTGGTTGCTCATGTAGATAACCCTGTTTCAGCTGCCAACACTGATATGGCTTCTCAGAACCATCTGCCTTCTTGTGGCCTCTGAAGGCACCAGGCATGATCGTGGTACACAGACACATATGCAGTCAAAATACTCATAGACATATTAATTAAAATACTTTAAAGTTTAAAAAACCCTCAAGTTGCTAATAAAAACAAAAACAGAAAAACGGGACTGTTGTGTAGTTCAAGGTTAGAGCAACTTCTTTGCACATAATCTTTAGCACCGAAGGTGTGGGGGGGGGGGGGACAAAAAAAAAAAAATGTGTGTGTGTGTGTGTGTGTGTGTGTGTGTGGGAGCGGGGGGGGGACACAAAAAAGCAAAGGTCATCCTTATCAATAGTTAAAGAAAAACAAATGTCAAGATATTGTATAAAATCTACTGCATTTTGATTGTATGACAGTAAGTACTGGAAATATGAAGAAATAGGAAAATCTCAGTGTTATTCTAGGTATATAAATTAGTAAGGCTATAATCTATTGTAATTTGGCAATATTTAGTAAAATTTTTACAGGAATATTTTATAGCAGGGGTTCTCAACTTATGGGTTGTATGTGACCCCTTTGGCAAATATCTGTCTCCAAAAATGTTTGCATTGTGATTCATAGCAGTTGCAGTTATAAAATAGCAATGGAAATAATTTTATGGGTGGGCGTCATTGCAACCTAAGGAACTGTATTAAAGGGTTATGGAGTTAGGAATGTTGAGAGCCACTGTCTTGTTGGAACCAGAAGTTCTATTCCTGGGTATTTACTCCAGATACGATGACAAAGGAACACTAAGTAAACATTTCATGAAAATATTTCCTGGAAACTGTACAGATAGCTCAGTAGTTTGAGTCATGCACCCACATGGAGGCTCACAAGCATCTCTAATGCTATTTCTGGAGAATCTGACAGCCTCTTTTGACCTTTGTGAACACTGCATGTACATGGTGCACAGACATACATGCAACCAAATACCTATATACATAAAATCAATAAACACAGGGTTTTTTAAAAATCATTTTTTGACCCAAAGAACTGGGAAGAAATATCCATCAATTAGTAAAATACTGTGATAATAATATAATAGTTGAAATATAACCCAACAATCAAGAAGAACATATACAAATGTGGGTAGATTAAAAACAGCTGAATGAGCCGGCGCACGCCTTTAATCCCAGCACTCGGGAGGCAGGGGCAGGTGGATTTCTGAGTTTGAGGTCAGCCTGGTCTACAGAGTTCCAGGACAGCCAGGGCTACAGAGAAACCCTGTCTCGAAAAACCAAACCAAACCAAACCAAAACAAAACAAAAAACAGCTGATGGATGTAAGCATCTATGCCTACAGTTCAATCCTCTAGGGATGCTTAGTAGAGACGATGATTTGAGCGCAGAAGTTCAGACAAGCTTAGTAACAAAGCAAGAGTCCATTTGTCCTAGCTAGCTTTATGTTAACTCGACGTAAGCTAGAGTTATCTGAAAGGAGGGAACCTTAGTCAAGGAAATGCCTTTATAAGGCATTTTCTTAATTAGTGGTCAATGGGGAATGCCCAGCCCATTGTGGGTGGTGCCATCCCTGGGCTGGTGGTCCTGGGTTCTATAAGAAAGCAGACTGAGAAAGACATGGGGAGCAAGCCAGTAAGCAGCATTCCCTCCTCCATTGTCTCTGCATCAGCTCCTGCCTCCAGGTTCCTTCCTTGTTTGAGTTCCTGTCCTGACTTCCTTTGATGATAAACCCTGATATGGAAGTATAAGCTGAATAAACCCTTTCCTCCCCAACTTGCTTTTGTCATGTGTTTCATCACAGCAACAGTACATCAATGTGTGTCCTAATGAAGACATGGGATAATAAACTGAGACTATCCATATAACAATCATTCCTAAGACAACGTAAGATCAAATAAATTAAAATTCAAAGAAAGAAACAAAAAAAGTAAGCAACAGAAAGATATGTAAAGTAACCTAAGGTCATAAAGAGAGCTACCACATGTTGTCTCTAATATTCAATCCTAGCTGGTAATTTTTGTATATGTGTATTTAGGTGGAAGTGAATGTGTGTACAGTCAAGATACCATAAATAGGTCCATGAAGGGAGAAAAAGAGGCTTTAAGAGGAAGAGGCTAGTAGAACACATGTGAAATGAAACTGGAAAAGGGGATATGGGGGGGGGTAACTAGGAAGGAGGAGCGGAGAGATGCAGGAGAGGAGGGGTGAGGGAGAGAATCAATCAAAATGAAGGATGCATAAAAAGAGGTGGAATCTTGATAATAGGTGAGCTAATAAAAAAAAACAATGAATGAGGACTGCTGGCAACAAAACGTAAGTAAGATCAAACAAATCAGGGCTGGAGAGATGGTTAAGTATTTAGCAGGACCTGGGGTTTGATTCCCAGCACCCACAGGTGGCTCACAAATATCTGTTACTCAGGTTCCAGGGGATGCAAAGCCTCTCTGGCCTTTGGGGGCACTGTATGCACATGGTGCACAAACATACCTGAAGGCAAACACTCATCCACATAAAAATAAATGACTCTAAAAAATTTTTAAATAAAAAATTGAATTCATGTATGTCCAAATGATGACATGGGATCACAAACTGGGACTATCCATATAACAATCATTCGTAATATTTCTGAAGGCTAAGGCTAAGGCTAAGTCAAGCACAAACCAAAAATCTTTTCACCTTGAAATGTTATAAGAAAACACTTAAGGAAGACGTCAAAAAGTAAAGTAGGAGAGTCTGTTGTACAGCTTACCGGAGTACACAGCACATGAGCAGCAGGTGGGTGGGGACATTAGCTGGATTGAGCATACTGGGCGTGTCTGACTTCATACAGGCCAGGAAAGCCCGCATCCTCCTGTTCTTGTCCTCAACTGCTTTGCCTAACCAGAGCTTCTTGAGGTTTGGGCAAGTCCATTCCCGAAAAGTGAGTGCAGATACCAGCTCAGGGGTCTGAGGTGACTTCCCTTTATATGCAGACCACTCTTTAAGGATCACAGAAGGAACTAAAAAACAGAAAATCAGGAGAAATGGGCTCCAGAGAAGCTGAACATTACTGTAACTGCCTACAACAGACAATCTATTGCACTTCAATATCAGTTGATTTTGGTTACTGTAATTGTTATTGTTAGTACTAGTAAATCCCAGGAGCCACATGCATTTAGTAGGCACTTGATACTTAATTATCACATTGATCCTCATAAAGATCCAGAAAAGGGAACAGTCATAACAAATTTTTTATAGAACACAGTGCTTACGTTGCAGAGGAAAAAGTCAAGATCCCATCCCACATAGTTTTGGAAATACTTTCAAACTCATTTTAAAGTAGATATAGCAGACTAGACAAAGAAAGACATCCAAGGAAGAATTATGTGAATACTTAGTTTTATAATAGATTGCAGGATATTCCCAAAGATTTTGAGTTCTAAAACAAAACGCCCCAAATCTTAGCAATTTTGGAAGTTTGGCACATGTTGGGGGCCAGCCGAGGTAACAGAGACTGTCTCCAAAACCCAAACCCCCAAGTCCTTCAAATCCAACATCAATTAGATTTACAAAAGGAAAAACACAGTAGACAATCACAGCATCCGGCACACCTTAGGTTCCTAATTTGTGGTCTGTTATGTGAGATGTGTGATATTTACTCAATGTTCCAGTTGAGGTTATTTCCTCTCATTTTCCATTTTTTTGGAGAGATTTTTATCATGAATATATGTCAAATTATGCCCAAAGTTTTTTCCTATTATCTATTGATAAAAGCATATGATTCTTTTCTTTACCTTACTTGGATAGTAGGTTAGTTTTAAATAAAAATTTAAATATTATATTAACTTTGCCACAATAGAATAAACCCTACTTATCAAAACAAACATAAAACACTACTTGCTTTGATTTTGTTTGAAAATTTAAAATTTCAGTGTATGCATATGTGTATATATATATATATATATATATATATATATATATATATATATATTCAGTGTTGTTAAATTCTACTAATATTTTTGTTTCATTGTTTTTCTAAGACAGCACCATGGCATGTAGCCCAAGCTGGCTTTGAACTCTCTATACATATGATATAGGCTAATATTTAAAGAATTTTCATATCTATATTGTCTTAATCTGTTTGGATTGCTATAAAGAAAAGCAGTACCAGAAGAGGTAGTAGTGCACACCTTTAATCTGACAGGTATAGACAGGTGAATTTCTATGAGTTCAAGTCCATTCTGGTCTAAATAGTGATTTCTGGGCTAGTGAGAGCTACACTGTGAGACCCTGTCTCAAAAATCCATAGGCTAGATGGATAGCATATAAACCACAGATATCTATTTCCTGTTCTAGAAGCAGGAAAGCAAGTGTAGAGAGATACATCTGGTGAGGGCTTGCTTTTGAGTTTACAGATAGCTGGCTACCTTATTATATTTCCACACAGCAGCCTCTGGGATTCCTTTCACAAAAACGTAAGTGCTGTTTATTCATGTTGTCTTATAACCAACCAATGAGTGGTTAGGATTTCAATTTATCAATGTGGCAGGTATGAGAAAGCATTCAGTCTATAGCACATACTGACTAATCTAGGATGTACTCATAATGATGTGACTATTCTATATTGGAGAGTAAGACTATCATTTTAGTTATGGTACTGTTTGTTTTGTTTGCCATTGCTCAGCTTTATGGTTATTCCCTTCCTATGAATTACCTGAATTAATTTTAAAATCCTATATTGATTTATTTATAATAGTGATTTAGAATGTTATTCCTGTCTTTTTTGTTGTTTTGAGACAGGGTCTTACTCTATGGACTAGGCTGACCTCAAACTCAGAGAACTTCCTGTCTCTGCCTCTTAAGTACTCCCCCTCTCTCTTTCTCCATATATATATATATATATATATATATATATATATATGTATGTGTGTGTGTGCAAGAAGCTGACACTACAACTTTAGGCATACCAAGCACAGGGTCAACCATAGTTATATCCCCAGCTGCATTATTTATATAATTTAATATCAATAATGTGCATTAAAAAGATATACAAAGAGAAAAGAGGAATATAGCTCTATGTGCATGTTTGGTATCCATGAGGCCCTGGTGAGTCTTTAGCATTAAAACTAAATAAGGAAATAAATAAATTATATTAGTAGATACTGATACTTTATCAGTTCAAATGAACTCTACTTATAACTGCCTAAAATATATTCTCTTTTAAAAATGCTTATTTATTCACTTAGTATGTGTTTGGGGTGGGTACACTTATGCCACAGCCTGCACATAGAAGTGGTTCTCTGCTTCCAATATGTGGATTCTGGGATTCAAACTTAGATTGTCATTGGTAGCAGGCCTTTAGCTGCTAAGCCATCTCCCTGGCCCTAAATAGCTTTTGTATATACATTGAAATAGTGTTATAATTTTCACTCCAGTAAATTTAATTTAGAAACTCCAAAGATGTTTATTAAATTTATCAATTATTTTGATTTTTTTACTGTTTTTTCTTCTTTTTTGGTATTCTAAGACTCACTGTTTTATCATTCTTTCTGTATCAACTGCATTTAGACATTCTGCTTGTAAAAAAATTAACCTAGTTCTTCATTACTAAAGGATCTTATTTTAAACTTTTTTTTGTTTTAAGATTTATTTATTAATGTGAGTACACTGTAGCTGCTGTTTTCAGACACTCCAGAAGAGGGTGTCAGATTTCATTACAGATGGTTGTGAGCCACCATGTAGTTGTTGGGATTTGAACCTAGGACCTTCAGAAGAACAGTCAGTGGTCTTAACCACTGAGCCATCTCTCCAGCCCCATTACTAAAGGATATTATTTGAAAAATAAACATATGTTGCTGTGGTGGTTTGAATGAGAATGCTTCCATAGGTTCATATGTTTGAATGTTTGGTCTCCAGTTAGTGGAACTGTTTCAGGATGAGGGGGTGTGACCTTGTTGGAGAAGATATCTCAATGGGGATGGGCTTTAAAGTTTCCAGAGACTCTTGTCATTCTCAGTGGGCTCTCACTCTGCCTCCTGCTTGAGGATAAAGATGTTCTAGCCACCATGACATTGTTCAACTAACACCATCATGAACTCTAATTCTTTAAAACTATAAGCCCATTTGCTTTATAGGTTACCTTGGTCATGATGTTTCATCACAGCATATACCCAAAAGATGCTCTACAATACCACAAGGACACTTGCTCAATTATGTTCATAGCAGTTTTATTCATAATAGCCAGAAACTGGAAGCAACCCAGATGTCCCTAACCCAAAAAATGGATTCAGAATATGTGGTTCATTCACACAATGGAATACTACTCAGCTGTCAAAAAACAAGGACATTATGAATTTTCCAGGCAAATGGGTAGAACTAGAAAATATCATCCTGAGTGAAGTAACACAGACACAAAATGATTTGCATGGTATCTACTCTGCATGGTATCTACTCACTTATAACTGGATAGGAGCCTAAAGTACAGGATACCTAATTCCACAGACCCAAAGAAACCAAATAACAAGGAAGGCCCAAGGGAGGATGATTAAATCTTTCTCACAAGGGAAAATAAAATAGATATTGGAGGTAGATGGAGGGAGTAAACTGGGTAGGGGGGTTGGAGGAGGGAGCAGGACATGGAGGCAGGGAAGGAGAACAGGGGAGACAGAACTGAAATCAGAGGTAGGGGGAGCAATCTCTAGTACATGCAAGAGACTTGGGATGGTTGGAAGCCCCAGGGTGGCTCTGGGGGCCATTCAAGCAAAGACTACTAGTAGTGGGGGTATATGGATCCTAAAGTGGCCACTTCCTGTAGTTAGGCAGGACCCCCAGTGGAGGGATAAGGATAGCACCTTACAAAACCTTTGATGTAAAATGTGTTCTGCCTACAACATGTACAGGGACAAAGATGGAAGGTATGGCCAACCAATGACTGCCCTAAATTGAAACTCATCCCATGAGCAAGAACCAGTTCCTGGTACTATTAATGATACTCTGTTATGCCTGCAGACAGGAGCCTAGCTTAACTGTACTCTGAGAGGCTCCACACAACAGCCAATGGAAAGAGATGCAGAGACCCCCAGCCAAACATTGGATGCAACTTAGGGCGTCTTGTAGAAGAGTTGCAGGAAGGACTGAGGGACACAAATAGGATAGGGACTCTACAGAACGACCAACAGAGTCAACTAACCTGGACTCTTAGGGGTTCCCAGAGACTGAACCATCAACCAAAAAGCAAGTATGGGCTAGACCTAAGCCCCCTGCACATATGTAGCACTTGTGCAGCTTGGTCTCCATGTGGGTCCTCCAACAACTGGAGCTGGGGCTGTCCCTTATTCTGTTGCCTGCCTATGGATCCTCTCCCCTAACTGGGTCAACTTGTCTGCTCTCAGTGGGAGAGAGTTTGTCCCAGTCTTTCAGTGATTTGATGTGCAATTTGGTTTTAATTTGATTATTGTGTGGTTTTTTTTTTAGTTGTAAATTTCCATTTGATCCTTTAAATATTTTTTTTTTAATTTTAGAGGTTTTATGTAGCGTGTGTGTGTGTGTGTGTGTGTGAAGATCAGAGGCCAACACTCAGGAATTGTTCTGTCTTTTCACCATGGGTTCCAGGGAGATGCCCTTTTATCCACTGAGCTATCTTGTTGGCTTTCTATGTTAAATTTGTTTTGAGAATGTTTGTAATTATTTGTTAAAATCTTTTTTATGAAAGTTGCTTTGACATTCTTCTCTAATTAGCGTTGTGGTATTCATTTTCTTTCCAATCTGTCTGAGATCTGCATTTGAAACCTTCATATTTCTTGGTATGAGAAGGAATGAGTTCAAACATGTGAGTTTTAATTTATGATTCTGGACCTTAGTCACATCTTATATTTGGCCAGGCATTTTGTGACCACTGTAGCATGTGAAGGTGGACATGCATTGCTGACAGGTGGAAGAGTATGCTTTGATTCCTCATTTGCCTTTCCTGACACCTTCCCAGAGGTATCTGGTAAAGTAATACACTTCATTACAGCCTGCTAATGGAAGACAGTGGTAAGGTTTTTGCTGGTGAGGGTAAGGTGAGGGTGAACCATGGGTTCTTTTGTGGTGCTTGGCTCAAGTAGAACAGTTTTTATGTAAAAAAAAAATCTGTTGGGCTGGTGAGATGGCTCAGTGGGTAAGAGCACCCCACTGCTCTTCCGAAGGTCTGGAGTTCAAATCCCAGCAACCACATGGTGGCTCATAACCATCTGTAACAAGATCTGACTCCCTCTTCTGGAGTGTCTGAAGACAGCTACAGTGTACTTACATATAATAAATAAATAAATCTTTAAAAAAAAAAATCTGTTAACTAGGTTGGTCCTTTGCAGACTTCCAGGCAGAGAATATTGGTCCACTTCCCTGTCAACTTCTGTGATATCCAGTCTGTGATGTATGAGACTAAAAGCAAACCCTGAGCACTCACTGCTCTAGTATTCCTAGGGTCCCAAGGTCACCAAACAGTCTCTACTTTCTGGAGTATCTTGTGGTGCCTTTCCCCCACATACAATGTATTATAATATTAGTTGTATTTAGCAAGAAGCATAAGGAAAGTATATCTAATCTAACTTACCTTCACAGAAGTAGAAACTCACGTGATTCTTTTGGATATACTAATTTGACTAAGTCGTTCTATAGTTTAAAACAACCTAATAATTTCCACTAACAACAGCATCATATTCTAAAACAAAAACCTCACTGAGGAAGAAAGACTATGGGATGAAGTCCTACATTCTCAAAGTTCACCATTGTTCTTAAAAGCAATACACATTCTGAGTGTTTCATGATTTCAGAATCAGGACTTATATTTGTATATTTCTTATCTCAATGTGCAATCTGGTAAATGATACATTTTCTTAAACGTTGTTTTACAGCCCAAAGTATGGTATGCTAGCACAGGCTTTGAGTGTGTGTATTATCTCTCTGTGTGTGTGTGTGAGTGTACGCACGCCTGTGTGCACACATGTCCTGTGCCAAGTGTAGAAAGCTGTCATGATTAGAATACTTACCTTCCATAGGTAACCGGCGCCGTATGGCCAGACGCTCCATTTTCCGCTGCGTCTCTGCTAGGCTAAAAAGAACTCCATATACATATTGGCGAGCTGACCGAAACAGGAGAGCAGCTGGAGGCAGCTCCATGTTACATTCATCCTCAATACATACAGGGATTTTAATCTCACCCTAATAAGAAAATGGTCCAGGGAAAAGAAAAAAAATGAATTCTTCAAGGTTTAGAATAATGAACCGTAGCTTCTGGAGTCAAGTGAATTTACTGTTTGTATTCAGAGAGATTTTCAGATTAAAGGGAAGAAGCCCTGCTGACTACAGCCAGCTTTCATTTGTAAAGTTCATATCTAATGAACTGTAGTTAACTATCAGGGAGAATCTACCTTAGCCATTTTGTTTGTTTTGTTTTGTTAAGATAGGTTCTCACTATATAACTCTGGATGGACTGGGACTCATTCTGTAGACCAAGGTGTCCTGGAACTCAGAGCTCCACCTGCTTTTGCTTCCAGATTGCTGGGATTAAAAGCTTGTGCTACAATACCTGGCTTAGACATTTGGTTGGTAATTTGTGTGTTAAGACCAGAGGAAAGGAGTATCAGAAGAGATAAGGAACAAGGGGAAAAGACTACTCTGTAGATGATGCCTCCAGAACCAGTCTATCAACTTAGTACATCCCTTCAAAGTTTACAATTTATACTTCTCTCTTAGCATCTTTATTCACCACTTATTCCCAATTCCTACTACTTTCTCCTTTTCTGAGGCCCTTAATTCAATGAAGGGCACAAACATACATGCTTTCCTTATACCTCTTGAGATACATTGATCAGTGAGCTGGGGATATAGCTTAATGCTACAGTGCTTGTCTGGAATGTGCAAGACCCTAGGCTCAATCTCCAGGACTACTTCTCATGAAGAAAAATAACAATTATCAGCTTTTATCTAGTAGACTTTGTAACTTACTCTCACTTACTATGAGATACTACAGAGAACAGGAAGGTAGATAGGAACATGTTCTCTCACCTTAGTAAGGACGTGGTAAATATATGGATACATAAGACCCCTTCGGTGTCTGTGTTCAGCAACCCTCAAGACTTCTGGAGCTACTGGAGGTAAGGGTGGAATGGTGATATCCATGTGGTTCCTTGTAGACATAGATAACAGAGATGGGATATGAGGTTCACTTTCAGCTACAGTGGTTTCTGAAACTCCAGCATCAGCAGGCTGTACCCAAGCCCCTCTGTCACCACTGGGATCTTCCCATCCAGGCTGTTGTTGAACTGCTTCTGTGATTTGTCTAAAATAAAAAAAGAAACAGCATAAGACAGGAAAATGAAGTTAATGAAGATATTTTCACTCAAGTCCTGATCACAAGGACTTGTAAAATTCTCTGATTGTCAAGATGCTGGGTTAGGGCTGGACTTGACACCTTTCCTCGCAGTGATCACCACTTCCCCTGTCCTTTTTCACCTGACACAGACCAAAGAATAAACTGTCGTGGAAGTCACTCTAAATTCTTTATACTTTTTGTTTGTTTGTTTTTGTTTTTGTTTTTTGAGACAGGGTTTCTCTGTGTAGTCCTGGCTGTCCTGGAACTCACTCTGTAGACTAGGTTATCCTAGAACTCAGAAATCCTCCTGCCTCTGTCTCCCGAGTGGTGGGATTATAGGCATGTGCCACCACTGCCAGGTTCTTTATACTTTTAAGATGTCATGTTTACTCTATCCATATACAGCCTAAGGAAATAATTAAGATTTTAATTTCAAAGTAGCTCTATCTCTTTAGAGTAATACTCTAAATATAATCAAGCCAGTATATGAGACCTATATTTGTTACTAAGGAACTATTTCAATATTTCAATTATATAAATTCTTTCATTCTTTTAACTTTCAATTTATGTTCCTCACAGACTGAAAAATGACAGGATTGTTATGTAGCACATCTATGTTAGGATTTCCTAAGCAAATGCCTTTCCTATATGGCTTGGCTATCTGAAAGCGAGTACCTGCAGAAGGATGAAGGGCAAAGAGTAACAAAAGGAAGCCAAGAACATCCACTTTTGCACATTTCTTCTGAATGCATTTCTTATGGTTGTTTATATAGATACTTACTCAGAACCAGCTCCATTTGCCTCGTCACCATCAGAGGAAGAGGAATGGGAAGAATCTGGTCCCAAAGGAGGTGAAGTTTTGGAAGTCAGGCAGTTAGGAAACTGGGATGTATTAGAGTCATAAGAAACAGCCCAATTGGCAAAGGAATTGTCCTGCAGCATGGCATCCTCAGAGAAAGCATGGGATTCCCCCACACTATGGGAGAAGAGAAGAGACGAGTTGGGTCCCATTGGAAATGGTGGTGGATATTTCATTTTCTGGGGCACCTGGCGAGAAAACTAAAGAATAAAACAGACAGAAAAGCTATTTAACATTTTACCAGGATACAGGATGGTTTCCTCAGAAGCTGTGATGTAGTAGATGATACCAGTAGTAGGAACTGTTGAGGTATGAAGTACCTCCTGAAAATATTAAGACATAATTCTGACTGTGATATCTGAATACAATTTAGCTGATCCAGGAAAATCAATGAAACTATATCCCATAGAAATATTTTGTGACATTATACAACACACACACACACACACACACACACACACACACACACACCACAAGTACTAGTATTTACTAATTTGGGTGCTCTCCTTCAATAGTCTTCTGGCCTCAAGGTATAAAACAATAAAACCTGCATAGTCTAATTAATTCTGAATCACCCTAACTCCTCAATTCAGATTATAAAAATCAGGAATGAGTCTGAGTCTAACATAAGCAAGTGATCCTAACTCCCTTAATGAATATATAATCAACAAATGCTTACCATTGGCTTTCCAGGAGAAATAGGGCCCATCTGATTCCGTGGAAGGGGAGGATTTCCAAGTCGATTATTTCGAAAGCCTGAAGCCAAGAAAAGTGCTACGCTTCAGCAATCCTAATCATTTTTACCATATTTATTACACTGTGTTAAACCATCACTGCATTAAAAAGCCTGTTATAAAGTTTATGATCTGAGGATGTGGAACAGTGGTAGATCAGTTGCCCTGCATACACAGAGCCACTGGTTAGATCCCTAACATTGCAAAAAGTTATAATTCACTGATCAGTTATCACAGGCTATTCACAAAATCTGGCTTTTTGTACCTTGTGGGATTTCTTTAAACTGTCTTTGACACCCCCAAGATATCTAAACTGGGTGCATGAGACTGTGATTATGTACGGGTGTATTTGAACTGAGTTCCCAGTTCACTTTAATAAACCTGTCAAATTTATAATGGCAACAATTAAAGTCTTTCAAGAAAGTAAGTGACATGAAGTTTCTGTGGTGAGATAGCATCTGTCTGGCGTAATACTGGTAGAATGAATAAGTGGCATACTAGGGATCCTGTACAAGGTATTTAATCTGGTAATAACCCTACATAAATATGTGAAGTGAAGAGATCACACAACTAGCAAGGAACAGAAGAATTTAAAATTCAGCTCGAGAAGGGGGCTACAACCCTGTTGGTGGAACAACAATATGAACTAACCAGTACCCCCTGAGCTTGTGTCTCTAGCTGCATATGTAGCAGAAGATGGCCTAATCAGCCATCACTGGGAAGAGAGGCCCCTTGGTCTTGCAAACTTTATATGATCCAGCACAAGGGAAGGCCTGAGCCAAGTAGTGGGAGTGAGTGGGTAGGGGAGTAGGGGCGGGGAGGTATAGGGAACTTTCGGGATAGCATTTGAAATGTAAATAAAGAAAATAATAATAATAAAAAATTTTAAAAAGGAAAATAATAAATGTAAACACTTAAAAAAAATAAAATTCAGCTCGCTGCCAAAGACAGGGCTATTTTTATATGCACCAAGTCACAATGAGGGTTAGTATTAGAAGCCCAAGTTAAGGAAATGACATTATCCCCCCACCTATAAATGTGAAAAGGCAGGACACCAGCAGAAACAAGGGGTTCCATTCTGTCCCTAAGGAATAAACTCAATTTAACAGCAGCTGGAAGCCTTACCTAGAAAGGAAGGACCCACTGGCAGTGAAGAGAGTTTGGTTGTGACTGAATAGTACTCAACTGCTTTCTTGAATCGTTCTATTTTGTCTTCTGTCCTAGACTGGATGTTGGAACATCAGATTTTCAGAAAAAGAAACAACACGAGAGTGTCTTTTTCATACAATATACACATTAAAAGTAAAAATGATAACAGAAACAAAATATTTAAAGAAACCCAAGAAAGCAAAAGATCAGGTAGGAAAAAAAAACATTAATTCCAGCACTCAAGAGGCAGAGGCAGGCAAATCTCTGTGAGTTTGAGGCCAGTTTAATTTACATAGTCAGTTATAGGCCATCCAGGGCTACACAGTGAAATGCTGTCTCAAAAACAAAATATAAACAAGTGTCATGCCCTTCTCCCAATCCACTGCACCTCCAAACCTATAAGCCTAGTTCCACACCTGTGGCCTTCAACAATCAACATATGTAAATCCCCTAACATGTCAGTCATTTCTTCTCTTTCCCATCCCTTCCTCCCTTTTCTCTCATCTGCAAATCACAAGTACTAATTCTAGACCGTAGTCATGAACTCTCTTTGCTTTTGAGACACTTTGCTTGAATAAGTCTCTCCCTCCCTTTCCCATCACCCCTTTCCTCAAAACTCTGATTCTCTTCCTCCTGGTGTAACCACCTCCACACCCAAAGACCTAGCTCTAGATCTGTGGCCTTAGAACCTACTTTCATCAAGATTCATCTTTGACTGGCTCTTTCCTCTCCCATCCTTCTCTGTTGGCTGCCATTTGTGCACCTACAGGCCTAATTCCCGACCCATGGTTTAGGAGCTGTAGGGTTTCTATTGCTAAAACATTATAACCAAAACAATGTGGGGAGAAGAGGGCTTAGTTCATCTTACAACTCTCAGGTCACACTCCATCACTGAGGGAAATCAGAGCAGGAACTAAAGGCAGTAGGAACTTGAAGGCAGCAGCTGATGTAGAGGCCATTGAGGAGTGCTGCTTACTGGCTTGCTTCTCTTGTATTATTCTGCCTGCTTTCTTATAGAACCCAGGACCACCAGCCAAGGGGATGGAACTGCCCACGGTAATCTGTAACCTCTCAAATCAACCATCAATCAAAGAAAGTGCTATAGGCTTGCCCACAGGCCAATCTGGTGGGGACATTTTCTTAACTGAATGATTCCAGCTTGTGCTAATTTGACATAAAACTAATCATGACAATTAAACCTTTGTCAACTTGACACATAAATGTATCATTGTTAAACCATAACCTTTTCTTTTTGTTCATCCCCAAGATCTCATATTAATATTAATATCACAATATAAAACATACTTAACTTTAAAAGTCTCTTAAAACATCTAAGGTCTCTTTCAACATTCGATCCCTCTCCAAAATACTCAAAGCCTCCCAAAATATCTAAAGTCTCTTAACTATGGGCTCCTTTTCAATTTTTTAAACATATACTTTTTAAATTTATTTATTTATTTTTTTACATACACATGTGCATGAACACAACACAGCATGCATATGGAGGACAACCTTTGAGAGAATAACTCTTCTTCCACTGTGGGTTCTGGGGAGCATGTGCAGGTCATCAGACTTTCACAGCAAGCAGTATTACCAACTAAGCCATTTGGCCAGCCCTTGTCAATCTCTTCAAAGAAGAAAATTTTTGTCTGATAATTGTATATATTTTTTAAAAGTTTCATTGTTTTTATTTTATATGTATGGGTGTTTTACCTGTATATATGTCATGTGTACTGCCAATGAAGGCCAGAAGGAGAGGTGTTGGATCCTGTGAAACTGGAGTAACAGAGGGTTCTTACTTGCCATGTGAGTACTGGGAACTGAGCCCACATATTCAGCAAAATAAATAAATAACCCAAACAAACACACAAATAAAACCACCAAGTGTTGTTATCCACTAAGCCATCTTTCCAGGCCCTGTATTGTTCTTTTAGTGTCTATTTTTATTAATATCTATCTCCATTTTTATTATTTCTTGCTATCTGGGGTATTTGAGTTTGGCTTCTTTTTCTAGAGTCTCAGGGTGCATCATTAGTTTCTTTTTTTCAAGATAACTGATATTTTGAAAAATCATGTATTTAGCGTGTGTATGCACATATGTGATGTCAGAGGACAACTTGTAGTTACCTCTTTCCATCTCATGAGTTGCAGTGATTGAACTAAGTTCACTACGTTGACAGCAAGTGTCTTTACACACTGAGCCATGCTGATAGGTCGACGACAGGTTTCGTTTTGTTTTTTGAAACATGGTTTCTCTGTGTGACCCTGGCTGTCCTGGAACTAGATTGATAATCCAGGCTGACCTCGCACTCAAGAGATCTGCCTGCCTCTGTCTCCCAAGTGTTGGGACTAAAGGCCTGTGTTACCACCACCTAGCTGTTGTCTGATTTTTAAAATGCAAGCCATGTATAACTTTACATTTTACTCTTAGGACTGAACAGATGAAGTCCCAGATATGCTGTGCTATTTTCATTTGATCCTAAAAATTTTAAATTTTCTCTCTCATTTATCTTATGACACAAATGTATATTGTTTTTTAGCCAAGTATTGTGTATTTTCTGAGGTTAGATTTTCTGTTGATTTCTAGTTTTATTCCAGTTATCTGATGGTTTCCATTGCTGTGAAGAGGTACTGTGACCAAGGCAAACACTTAATTGGAGCTGGCTTACAGATTCAGAGGTTTAATCATTATCAACATGGCGGGAAACACAGCAGCATGCAGGCAAACATGGTGCTAGAGAGAGTTCTGAATCTTGATCCAAAGACAGACAGGAGACTGGATTTTTCTTCACACTGGATGTAGCTTGAGCATTTAAGAGCTCAAAGCCCTGCCTTGACAGTGAAAAACTTCCTCTCAGAAGTGCATACTTCCTCCAATAAGGCCACACCTCCTAATAGTGCCATTCCCTATAGAGCAAATATTCAAACACAGGAGTCTTTGGGGAGCCAAACTTATTCAAACTACCACATTCTCCTCCCTGCCCCCCTATAGGCTAGTGGCCATAACATAATACAAAATGTATTTAGTCCAACTTCAAAAGTCCCCATAGTCTATCACAGACTCAATGTTTAAAAGTGTAAAGTTCATTAGTATCTGGGTTTGGTGGCTGATGATGGGATGGATTCCCGGATGGGGTAGTCTCTCGATAGTCCATCCTTTCATCTTAGATCTAAATTTTGTCTCTGTACCTATATCCTTTCATGAGTATTTTGTTCCTTATTCTAAGGAGGAATGAAGTATCCACATGATGGTCATCCTTCTTGGTTTTCCTGTGTTTTGCAAAATGTATCTTGGGTATTCTAAGTTTCTGGGCTAATATCTGCTTATCAGTGAGTGTGTATGAGAACTGCTGTATCACTCTATTTACAGCTTCTATTTTATTGGTAATTTAGAATCCAGCCTTTTACTTTCAGACTTTACTTATTATATGAGATTCTTAAAGTTGGTAGGTTGTTGAATCTTGCTCTTAAATCCTGTCAGATAGCCTCTCTCTTTTAACTGATAAGACCACTGCAATAGAAGAGGGTTTGTTTGCAATTATTTCTGACTTTCTTTTGTGTTCTCATTGGTAGCTTTGGTCTTCTGCCCTGGTAGTACAGATGTTTGCTTGCTTAATGTGTTAGACATGACTAAGACCTCCGTTCTCCTATGTTCATCTATTGATTTCATGAAATACATTCTTCCCTATGCTCTCATGTGTGAAAATTTCTGCATTCTTTTGTTTTGTTTGGTTTGGTTTGGTTTTTCGAGACAGAGTTTCTCTGTATAGCCCTGGTTGTCCTGGAACTCTCTATAGACCAGGCTGGCCTCAAACTCAGAAATTCGCCTGCCTCTGCCTCCCGAGTGCTGGGATTAAAGGCGTGAGCCACCATGCTCAGCAAATTTCTGCATTCTTAAACTCTGTACAGTGTTCCTTTTCTGCAGTTCTGGCTTAGTGATCATGAATTGCCTTAATCTGTGACAGTTTTGAAAAAGTATTTCTCCATATATTTTAATAGATAATTGTGTTGATTATACCAATCTTGGTTGACAGTTGTTTAACTTCAATGCTTTTGATATATTGTTTTGTTAGTAATTTGGTATTTAGTTTTTCCGAGCTTTTAGAATTGCTGATAACAGGTCAAACACTATTCTGATGTTTCTGCTTCCAGATAC
Organism: Mus pahari; assembly: GCF_900095145.1. Lineage (NCBI taxonomy): Eukaryota > Metazoa > Chordata > Mammalia > Rodentia > Muridae > Mus > Mus pahari. The sequence continues at coordinate 129,344,513 of NC_034613.1, read as the reverse complement.
TATTTTGTGATTTTTGCTTATGGAATTTAGTACTGTCCCTTAGATTTATCTGATACCTGTATGACTATGCCATGTATGTCTCCTTTATTTGTATATATTTGGGATTCTGAACACTTCTTATGTTTGGATGTATATTTCTTTCTGTATGTTTGTAAAATTCTTTGCTATAATTTAATAGAATATGTCATGTAAGCCATTTGATTTTATCTCAGCCTGTTCTTCTCTGCAACAGATTCTTCTTTGGTTTCTTGAGTATATTCCAGTCTTATTGGAAGTTTTGGTCAGATTTGTTGATTTTTTTTCTTTATACAAATGTGTATATATCATTTCCCTGACCTTGTCTTTCATCCCTAAGATTCGTTTTTCTTCTTTGACTTATCTGTTGTTACTTTATATGTTGTTTTTAATATAAGTGATAGATTGTTTCTTTCCATTTCCAAAATTTCTGTTTGGTTCTTTTTCTGCATCTTGATTTCCTTGGTGAATTTGCTCCCCATGATTTAAAATTTTCATCTAAGTTGCTGATTCTTTCATCCACTTTGGTTCTTGGTTTTGTAAATTTTTTTTGTCTGTGTCTTGAATTAAATTTTTATTCTTTTATTCAAGCCCTCTATTTGGTTGTTGATCCTTTCAAAATGTAGGACTGCCAAAACCATTTCTGGGATTTAAACTAGTTTACCTTTTTTCCCCCATGTTTTTGAGAGTACCTATAGAGATGTGGTAGTGAAGTCTCAATTTTCTGGAGTTTCTTTATTGTATTTTACATACCTGTTGGAGTGTGTATACTCTCCAGTTTGTGGTCTTTTCTTTTGCACTGTTTTAACTTGCCTCTGTGTGGTACATGCATGTAAGTGTGCAGGTGTGCATACTCATGTACGCAAATGTGAAATCCATAGGAGTTTATCTGTTATCTTTCTTTCTCACTGTCTTATTGCCTTGAGACAGTATTTTCCACTAAATCAGAAGCTGGCAGTTTGAGGTAGGCAGAATGACCAATGAGCTCGCAGGATGTGCCTGTCTCTGCTCCTCTCCCCACCTACTGCTGTGGTTTTAAGAACATGCAGCCATTCTTAGCTTTATTATGTGGATGCTAGATATTGGAAATATGATTCCCATGCATATGTGGCAAGTGTTTTACTTGATGCCATCTTCTCGGCCCCTGTTTGTTTTATTTTATATACGTCTTCCTGGTGTGTTGGAGAACCTGCTTGGGTTGATGAAAATCCACTGCCAAAAAAAAAAAAATCATGATAGCTTGACAGTTAGCTGCAGGAAAATATACTGTCCTCCTCACTTACTTTCCTAATAAGGTTTAGAGATAAGAATACTTGTGCCCCAGTTGTAGAACAGGTACTATATTTAAATAGCATAGTAGGGCCCGCCCGAGGAGGGGTGTTCGCCCGGCAGCAGTCCCCAGGTCTGATCCGGCACCCGGCACCTTTCCCCTCCTGAGGAGGGATGTCTGCCCGGGAGCAGTCTCCTGGCCTGAGTCAGAAGGAGAACTATCTTTGCTCCAGTCCACTGCCGGTTAGAGGGTGGCCTGGAGAAGGGACGCAGCTTCTGGGCTCCAGTCTGCACTGGCAAGAGTGTGGACCGCAGAAGCTACAAAGTTCAGGACAGAAAGAAGCAACCTAAATTCTGGGACAGACTCTATTTCGGGCTCCAGAATTTTGGGCACATTCC